>NW_027271152.1:160000-424193 GCF_040938485.1 Diadema antillarum
CCTCTGCATTTTCGTGTTCGTGACATCTTTCCCCAATTTTAATAGTCAAAACAATGGTCTTCATCAGGATGTTGATTTTTAACAACCATCATTTTCTATTAAAAATGGATAACTTTTCAATGAATTGTTCGCTTTTTCTCAAGCTCCATAAACTGGTCTGCTTTTCAACATTCACGTTAGACACACAGGGAAAAGTGCATGACGTTGCTGTCGGTAGAGGTGTAGCTATAGGTTTTTAATATCTACTTTACACTTGCAGTAACATTATCATTACCTGTTTTATCATTTATTTTTTTTTAGTGGTTCACCTCTATACGGGCAGCAGTCTTTCCAATCCGCTTTTATAGCAAAGAGAGTTAAGAATGACACATGACGATAACGGTATGTAAAATAACAAGCATGAAACATTATCTAAACATGAAATTGTCATTCCAAATCAATATTTGATCTTGAAATTCTTTCATTGCTTTTAGACGAAAAGAATAGCACAATAACATACTTTTTTTTCTTCGATTACGCGTACAAAATTCATTTTTGTTTCTTTTTTTCGACAGAACAAAACTTTCTCCTTTAAGAAAATTTAATTCATTGATACGGCGATCATTCATATCTTTCTCGATCTGTGATATCATTAGACTTTGAAAAAAAAAAGTTTTAAAGAAATTATCTCCATTTCAACGGTAAATGTCGTTTTGATCCACATTGTATTTACGATAAAACAGATACTACATTTCTCTTTCTGTCTGTCTGTGCATTTCTGTCTGTCTCTCCCTACGTCCCCCTTCCTGTCTTTAAACCTTTTTATCCCCTATAAAACAATCCCGTATTATACGAACATAACCCTACGGGGAGGGGGTAGTACTACATCACGTACTCCTCATGTATTAAAACAAAAACACGTCTCGATTTCGTGCAAGAGCACTGGACTTGTAAAATCATCACACGCATCCGCTTGTATTTCGCCACTGACTCCCTTTGTTGCTCGTATTTTTTTATAATCTCGTTTGATGTATCAGTATGGGATCAATTACTATAAACAATTATATAGAGGATACATAGAAATTAAACCTCCGAATGACAGGTATAAACTCTAGGTAGTCCCGAAGATCAAATTCTTCGCAGGTATATTTGATAATCACAGGCCTACGAAATGCCGGAAGATATGACGTTTCTGATATATTAAAAAGAAAAAAGACAGAATAAACACGCATGCATTGCATGTGAAGAACACAAACACCAAAATGGTCGCGGAAAGAATGATGGGAGAAGAATACAAACTTTCCAAAACATCTTTCTTCTTGAGGGACAGGTCTGTGGATATGTGGCATGTGTGTGTTTGTTTGTGTGTGTGTGTGTGTGTGTGTTTGTGTAAGAGCTGACTTGTTTGTCATTTATACTATTAAAAAGTAATTAGTTGAACGTCCATATGTATTGATATTGATATGCATACTGCTATCTCAATGACATCAAGCTGTTTTTGTTAAATATATAATATATATATATATATATATATATATATATATATATATATATATATATATGTATACATATATCATGTGTGTGTGTGTGTGTGTGTGTGTGTGTTTACTGGCGGTTTGTCTCTCATTAGGTATGCATTGTAGCCCCGTGTATAGTTTTGTATGATCTAAGATTCCGTGATTATTTTTTTCTCCTCCATGATCGCTCTATGATTTTTTATAATTAGTATCTCTCGAAATCTTTCCCACTGTCTAAGTTTTTTATTCACCGTCATGCTTCGATGTGATAAACTCCCAGGTTTCCAAACTACATGTGTAATGTCGCGGAAATGATTTCAATCTGTGTTTTCTTTAAATCCAGGAAGAACGAATATATTAGCAGCTGTTTTCATCGAAGTTCTGTATGAATTTTGGACAGTCCGAGACTGCAGCCAATAGATAGTGATCGAGAAGGCTAGAGCCAAACGATTGGGAAAGCTCGATCAAAGAGTGGAAAGGGCTGCTGCAAAATGATCAAAAGGGCTGCGAGATTATGACTGAAAAGGCCGCAGCCAAACCCACCAAAAGGCCACGGGAAGAGCGCAATGGGGTATAGAATGTAATGCCAACCAAATGCCTATAGAATTCGGCATATGCAAAATAGGTGGTACAGGTACAATAGATTTCAGACACCCCGACCTGTCCATAGTGAGATCTCCGATCCCATTGTTATGTCCGGAGTAGATGGACACTTCCGCGATGGGCACCGTGAATCGATCATTAGCCATTGTCTTTCTCAAAACAAACCTTTGTTGTGATAGCAACGGAGGCTGAAGCACTGCGTGATTGGTCAGCTCCGTGGTGCATTTCCAGCAACATGCAGATTAGTTCACAACCTCTATTTAGAAGTATTAAAGCTCAATAAATACCCGAAAAAGTTTCTTCTCCTCTGTAGTTTAACATATCATCATGGATAGCAACACTTCAAGCGACAGCGATAGTTTTCATCTGCATCTCAGCGATTCTGAAGCATCATCGGATGACGAGCAGTCGGGACTCGTTCAAGGTCGGGAACGGCATGACTCTGGATTCTGTGCAGAAGAAGACCTTTCCAGTGATGCTGACAGTTTTACAGAAGATCGAAGCCGAAATCAAGTTGAAGACGAAGAAGATGGTCATCGAGCGACGGTGTCTTCCCTGGCTGCTGAAATCAAAGCACTCCGTCAACAAGTGGACTCACAGCAACGACTCCTCAAAGAACTTCACGCTGTAGTCATCGCAAAGTCCCGAACGGCGCAGAGAAACGTCGTAGAAGAATTGCAGGGCAACAACACGAGCGTGAGGATCGGTGATGATGAGCACGGCATTGTGGTCAACAGAAAGAGATTCCTGCATTGTGCTTGCAAGAGTAAAGTGCGGTCAATCTCTTCTGTTGAAGACAATGAGCTTGGTCTACGAAGGCGATGAGTTGGCCGGTTTCAGCTTCAACGGTGATCGCACTGTTGACCCACCGCTTTCTGCCCTCATCGATGACCAGCGTTTCAAGGCTATCAGCAGCCAAGTGGCAAAGTCATATCCCAGATATGACAGTCCTCGCGAAATCCGCATTTTGCGAGACGCGGTGAACGGCAAATGTCGTAAAATCCGTCGAAAGAGGAGGATTTCAAGGGCGTGAATTCGCCCTTCTCTATCGAACCCAAACGGCTCTTTTCAGAGCCATCATATGATCAAGAAAGAATAATAGTCCTATATGTAACAAGTGCAAATAGAATGCACATAGAACGCTCTCACACATGTTATGTATATATAGACGCACCCCCACGCAAAAACATATATTGATTCCATATGTATGTGTATATACATATAGTACATAGTATGTAAACATGCAACACGCAACTAAAAAACAGCACATACTAAAACAAACAGCACATCACATAAAAAAGATAACAGAGTCTTAATAGTGAGAGAGAGTGAGAAATGGTATACAAGGGTGCACTGTATGTATTCTGCATCTGAGTTCAATGTATATTCATTAAATTCTGATTACGAATACTCATATCACTTTGTTGGTATCAAAGGCTCTTAAGATCCACTTCGATGATCAACATTAATCCCTTTCAGCGATCTCATCTCTAAAAACTGTGGTCATCATGTATATATATCAAGCTGTCTAGCTATGTCTCTACTTTCTATATAACTATAATATATCAATTTATCAATCGGTCTTACTTTGTTTACTCATTCACGAGACGTTTGTTATTTGTTATTTCATACATAGCAATTACGGTATGGAAAAGATAGTAATAAAAAAAAAGTAGTGATAGATAGTGGTAGTAGTTGTTGTAACAGTATAGGCCAAAGCAGTATGTGTTGCATAATAATGATGATAATAATAATAAAAATAATAATAATATATCAATTTAGAAAGCGCAAAACCTATAGACATATATTCTTCTGCGCTGCAAAAGCTTCTGATGTGCTTGATAATAACGAGCAGTTAAATGAAAAGATGTGTTTTGAGTCGTGATTTAAAGACTGCTACTGTTGGGGATTTCCGGACTTCTAATGGTAGATCATTCCAGAGTTTGGGAGCTGCACAGGCAAATGCTCTGTCTCCCAATGTTACTTTTGTTTTACATGTTGGAATCTGTAAAAGGAGAGTGTCCTTAGAACTGCGCAAATCATGAGTATGTCGATGAGATTTAAACACTAATAATTCAGATATGTAACTGGGGGCTTGACCGATAAGTGGCTTATACACAATCAACAAGATCTTAAACAATATTCGTTTACGAATCGGAATCCAGTGTAAATCTTTCAGAAGAGGAGTAATCCTTGAAAACCTAGGTTTGTCACAGATAAGCCTTGCACAGGAGTTTTGGACTCGCTGCAGGCTCCCAACTTGAGAATCAGGGAGTCCATTATAATAACCCATTACAATAATCCATTTTACTAACAATACATGCTTGGACAATCATTTTCATACTGTTCTCATCAAAATATTTCCTGATACGTCTAAGGTTATAAATCATATGGTATGATGATTTACACACATTTGTGATGTGTGCTTCCCTGTTCAGATGCGTGTCAAAACACACTCCAAGATTCCTAACAATGGAAGATGACTTTATGACAGAACTTCTAACCCATATCCCATCAAAAGAAAGTTTGGATATTTGCTTTGATGTGCCAATCAATGACAGTTCAGTCTTACTGTCATTTAGCATGAGTTTGTTTAGCAGCATCCATTCACGTACATAATTGACACATATTTCCATGTGAGTGACGCTTTGCTGCTGAGCATGTGCGTCAGGTGTGAACGACAAATACATATGTGTGTCATCTGCGTAGCAGCGACAGGATACACCAGGAAACTTAAAGTACAAAGTAGTCGTGAAGAAGGGATGAGAACATGTATTGCAATTTGTAGGTGTAAATGACACAGAGAAAGGTGAATCGCAGCTATGAGGAATATCGTTTACGCGGTTCCTTTCCATTGATTTTCTTTGAAAGTAAGAATTACATGCATACAATTATAGTTCCCACCAATGCGCATGAATTTTAATTGAGAAAGAATAGCTAACTATAGTTTATGCGAGACTCAACAGGGGTCGAATAAGCTGATGATGTCCACTCTAACCTCGTCCAAACAAACAAACAAACAAACATACACTGACGAGAACACACACAGAGACAAAATCCTGCCTGTAATTGAAAACAAAAGAAAAATCTGCCTTGTTCTGTACACTGAAAGACGATAAGTACTAAAACATGCATGTAGAGGTAGCACTTGTAAATGATGGTACAAATTGAAGTAGGCATTCGAGTGGTATTATGTATTACATATAAAGGTATTACAATCTTTCAGCTTAATTGTTACTTCTCCTGAATTGCTGAAGCACCGTATGATTACATACTGTCTTCATTTGTAATAGCCATAATTCATTTTCACGAAGTCATGATTGGCACGACGTACAGCTATTAAAATTAGTATGAAAAGATTGTATTAGAAGCCGTGCAGTGTGACATGCTGTTCCTAAGCCGTTTTGTTCACGCCATCATGCGTGAACGCCTTCTCTGCTGTTTTATATTGAAAACAGATTGAAAGTAGCATTTTATCACCTTAATTGTTACGCTAATTTCCACCACCATGGATCTAAATGACGAGATGTGATATATTCAGTTCTACCAAAATCGATTTTTTTTTTCTCTCCCTCTCGTCACTGTAATGATGTAATGACGAGGTCTACCAAAAGGTTGCGTGAGTGGTAATCTTGGTGCTTTCAATACATTGACACTTTTGTACCCAATTGCTTGCCATGGCGTATTGTTCCGTATCGAGACAAAAGGTATTGATGGAAGATTACGTGTTGTTGCTGATTTGAAAGGCGTTGATCAAGTTTTCGCTACACGAAGGACAGACCGAGAGTACGCGGAAGCAATCAACTGTGAAAGTACCCGTACTCGGACTCCCGTCACCATAGCAGTTTCGCTTTCCTGTACAGGACGAGGCGTGGGGACAAGATCGCTGATTGGCTGGCTGGCTGACTGGCTCACTCATGCCCAGCGTCGGGACCGAACGCTATTTTGGCTGAATCTCGCGCACCAGTGTTCCCCACGGGACGTTTCTCGGATTTGATCATGCGCAGATGCAAATTTGCACATGGTGTGCTCAAATCCCGGCCGCGTCGCGCTTGCGAAAACTCCCTGTTGAATAGGCGGCACGTATCTTCGCAAAGTTTAATAGCATAGTTTGAAATCAGTAGCAGATAATGAACTTGAAGGGTACGCCATTTTCAAAGCCAGGAGAAAGGGCTTCAAGGAAAAAATTGTCTGTATTGTGGACATGTTTCTCTGAGATCAACGACGTGCCCATAATGAACTACACAACTTCGCCAAACAAGAGAAATTACGAAAGCTGGATGTCAATATAATGGTTGGTTTTCAGTTGAGTTCAAAACAAATGAAAAATAATATGCATTATACCATGGGCAGTATTTTCTAATGCGTCATCACTTTTTAACCGTTGAGAAATATGTCACAAAGAAAGTACAATGTACAAGTCAATGTGGATTTGTAGCAAAATTTATCCTAAGTATTCACAGGATAAAAAAAAAATGAAATGAAGGAATGTCAGGACAATACAGAAACTTTAACGAATGCAAGTAAACATGAAACAAATTATACTTCGAGAGTGTAACGATATATCAAAGAATCACAAGCAATAAACACGTCTTAACGATTATCTGGTCACTTAAATACACCCCAAATAATCACACAATCTGACAAGGGCAGACGAGGTTGTATTTGGCCTGGGGAAGGGAATTATGATAAAAGTGTAATTTACAAGATTCCAATGTTTTTCTTCAAAATATTCATTCATCCATTCCTTTGTAACTGACCTACGTTGTGTCGACCTCTTTCCAGGAAGAGGCGATTCTATTTCTTGTTTGCTTATGTTTGTTTGTTTGCGTGTGTGTGTTTGTTTGTGCGTGTGTGCGTGTGTGTGTGAGTGCATATGCTCTTTTTCGTTTTGTTAGCAGAGTAACAAATAGTGACGTTCCCTCAATCCTCTGCCTTTTCGTGTTCGTGACATCTTTCCCCAATTGAGTCAAAACAATATTCTTGATCAGCACATTTATCTTTATGTAAACCATTATTTTCTGTTGAAAATGGATAACTTTTGAACGAATTGTTCGCTTTTTCTCAAGCTTTAAAAATGGTCTGCTTTTCTGCAGTCACTGCAGTCATAGGTAACCATGGTGTCTGTAATAGCTGGAGTACAAATTTTGGAGGAACGGCTGGAATGAACTGACGGATTGACATTCCATGGGACCATATAAGAAACAAAAATTTAATGCAATTTAGCAGGTCACCAAAACAACAGCTGCAGAATGGATGAAGTTGGATATTTATGACTGGATTGAAGGCAGCAACATGAATTTACAGAACGTCATTTTGTGTTTAGAGTATAAGAATTAACATTACTTGTCTGCTTTTCTACCAGTTTGAGGTGGTCACATTTCTATTTCGTTGAGTTATTCAGGACAGTTATAAAGAAAGCTACAAATCTCTCGAGATCTAGGACAACAAATTAGAATCGGCTATTGGGATACGAAAATAATTGCGTTTTTGCCTTTGTTCTGGACGAGCTGGAGAGGGTGTAGAGGAGAGCAATGAATTGCTTCGGCCTTTTGTGGGATGTGTGGCCGGCTTGGAAGGGGGATGAAGTCATCAGTGAGATGACTCTGCGTTTTCACCGGAAGAATGTTAGTGTTGTATTAGTTTAATAATAGTTAAAGACACTCTTGTGTAGAGGGCGTGGTAATCTATTGAAGACTGAAGGAATTGCGATTGTGTCGACTGATAAAGTATCCGGTTAGACTTTTGCACTCTAGATACTTTACAACAAGATACTTTATTACTTTAGACGTGTATGTGTGTGTGTGTGTGTGTGTGTGTGTGTGTGTGTGTGTTTGTGTGTGTGCCCGCGCGCTTGGGTAACTGCAAATTGATAAATCTTTTTGGTTTCATTATTTTGTGTGAGGTTTTCAGGGATATTGCCCCATGTGCCCCAAACACACACACACACACAGTTATAATGAAAAACATGTTATGTTATGTTATGTTATGTTATGTTAATAACAAGTACAGTATGATACTATTTAAAGGCAACCTATTAAAGCTCATCCAGCGTTAATTCTTTCAGTCGTTTGGATGGCGGCAGTATCAAAAATAGATTACAAACCGAAGCCCCTCCCCCAAACAAAAAATACAACGTCACCTTCCGCAACGATAAAAAACAGGGAATCGATCCAAATACAATATCAGGGTATGAAACTTTAACTCATTTATTGAACTTACTTCTCTATAGAGGTTGTGAACTAATCTGCATATTGCTGGAAATGCAACACGGAGCTGACCATCAATCACGCAGTTTCAGCCTCCGTTGCTATCACAACAAAAGTTTGTTTTTGGAAAGACAATGAGCAATGATCGACTCACGGTGCCCATCGCGGAAGTGTCCATCTTCTCCGGACATAACAATGGGATCGGAGATCTCACTATGGACAGGTCGGGGTGTCTGAAATCTATTGTACCTGTACCACCTATTTTGTATATGCCGAATTCTATAGGCATTTGGTTGGCATTACATTCTATATCCTATTACGCTCTTCCCGCGGCCCTTTGGTGGGTTTGGCTGCGGCCTTTTCAGTCATAATCTCGCAGCCCTTTTGATCATTTTGCAGCAGCCCTTTGCTCTCTTTAGATCACGCTTTCCCAATCGTTTAGTTGCAGCCTTCTCTATCACTATCTATTGGCTGCAGCCTCTGACTGCCCGAAATATCATGTTCACATAGGACTTCGATGAAAGCAACTGCTAATATTTTCTTTCTTCCTGGATTAGCGTTTGAATGAATAACTAAATGAATAGATAAATAGATAAATAAATAGATGAACAAATAGATAAACAAACAAATAAATAAATAAGCACATAGATTCATGAATTGACAGATACTTGACATGTACATTTTAACATTCTATAAAAGTCACGCTATATACATCTGTTCGTTAGCTGACCGAGAGAGTCGGATTCAAATGTCGGTAGATGCTAAGCATGCAGCATAAAATGTACAAACTGTATACCGTTATTATGACTTCGCTGAGACATGCTGGTTTAAATGTCTAAATGTTTGCAAGGCGAAATTAGTGCCTGCATCCGTCACGTCCAGTGCAGGTATGTTTGATGTTGTTGTTCATTTTCTACATCCGCAGTATATTTTTATCCTCTTGTAATAGTTTCGTACATACATTACGTACACAAAATACAACCGCTTTACCATAAAAACGATAAAAAGAAAACGACTGGTAACGCCATTCTATAGTGTGTATCCATACACACGTGCGTGACGAGGATCTATGGATGTTTAATATTAAACTGCCGTGTTGATATTCAAAGTCGAATGATAGTTCGACAGCTGGTATGGATTTGAAATTATCTTCTGACACTGGGTGTTTTAACAGCACAAGATTGACGTTTTTATTGTTCAAAGGAAATATTGATTGAAATAATTTCCGCGATATGATACTTGTAGTTTGGAGTCTTGAGAGTTTAGGATAATAGAATTACGATGGTGAAAAAAAAAGGAGTTAGACAGATTGGGAGGATTTCGAGAGATACTGATTATAAAAAGTCATAGCGCGATCATGGAGGAAAAAAATAAATCGTGGAATCTAAGATCATACAAAACTATACACAGGGCAACAATGCCGGCATACCTAATGAGAGACAAACCGCGAGTAAATACACACACACACACAAAACAGCTGGATGTCATCAAGATAGCAGTATGCACATCAACTGCCGAGCCTCCTCAGTATCGCTATGCTGGAGAACAATTATAGAAGGACGTTCAACTGATTTGTCTTTAATAGCAAAAAAATGACAGACAAGTGAACGCAATACACACACAACATATCCACAGGCCTGCATGCATTTGCAATGCACATTCAATTCAATTGTATGCATCCGTTCATCAAAAAAGAAACGTCCGTTTAGACATGCAAACAAAAATATGCACGCAATTATATCGAAAAAAGTATAGCAATGAAAGGTCATGGACACGTGTAAAGCAGGGCTTATATCGATGGGGTCCAGTAACAAAATTATAATTATTTTGAAACAAATCAAAATCTGTATTTAATACATTTTAAACAGATTTAATAAACATGGAAAATAGACATTCGTGTAGTTTGGAAACTTCAGTTTCATTAATTGACGTGTTATTGTACACCATGAATGTGCCTAATAGCAAAAAAAACAAACAAACAAACAAACAAACCACACAACAACAACAACAACAACAACAACCAAAACACTCTTACCCGTGCTGGCCCAAACTCCCTGACTTCTATGCGTCATTACTGTCACTACTGGTTGCATGTGTTGTAATACATAAATCACTGATAACAGCAAAAGGAATAAAAATAAAAATAAAGTAACAAACCAACACACAAACACACGCGTGCGCGCGTGCGCACGCACACACACACATACACACATGTTACGACAAATTGATTAAAATTTCGACTGTAAAACCATTATAAAAAGCCCTGATTGAAATATATTCCATGTTTGTGGAAATAAAGATCGAAAATATACATCGTTATTATTTAGAAGATAAGATACACTGTACAAACATTGAAAGCATATTGTTAAATCACATGCATGTTTCATCTTCCTGATATGGGCCATTTGAACCTGCATTCAGTATGCAAATTGCAGAGGTGAGACGAACCTATGAGGTGACAGCGTTTTATCATTTTCTGTTTTGTGCTACCTACAGGGTTCAGAACTCTAAACTTCACTACTATCACACAGTGTGTAGAGTTCTGTGCTCCAGCATACTGTTCAAAGACACTATTAGACGCTGCCACGAGAGGGCGTTGTTCTAAAAAAGTTGTTCGTCACAACAAGGAGTTTGTTATTCATAAAAGGGTTTGCAAAACCCTAGCGGCGTTTTGAAAGGAAAAGCTGGAGAGCGGGCCACTGCGGGAATACGCTTGAGTACCCCGGCGTATTATCGGGCTTTTCAAAGCGCCGCTCAAAGGACCGCTGAACGGCGGCGCCGCTGTTTTCCTGCACAATGTAATCTGCCAAGGCGCCTTAGTAAAGGTGCTTATTTAAAGTGAAATATGAAATGTGGTTTTCTACTAGGACTTTCACGATATCGTATATCTTCCAGAAATGGCGGATCATCCTCTGCTGCCCTCTATCTACGACATCTTCTACATCACCATCTACAGTAGATGACATCATGTACTTAGTAGACCCTTCGCCAAGTGCGGTCGCGTGACAGATGAACTGCCTGCTTAACATAATGTATGCCTCGCATGGCTGTGTATAACTCCATGGTGATTGGCCCTACAAACAATGTAATGTTGTGGCCCGGTGCATGTCATGACAGCGGCCGCGGCAGCGATTCCATGTGAAGGGGTGCGCGTTTTAAACCCATCACGGGTAATTTTGCCAATAGTATTTTGCCCGCCTGCACTGGATGTATCATTGGCGTCGACGGATGCATGCACGAACACTGATCTCCAGAAATCAGTGTGCACGACACGCGCCTCATTCGCTCAGTGCGAAGTCACAATTATTTGATATACACTGAAACAAGCAGGTTTATTGCAATTTCTCTAAGAATAACCATGCTAGGTTGAAAAACGTAAACGCGCCAGCAGGTCACTCGCATACGCGTTGAAAGTCTCTTTCTTTCACACAAACTGTCTCTTTCTTTTATACAAAAACGCACACACTCAGACGCAGACAAACATACACACATACACAGTCACACACGTGCACGCAAACACTCCCACAAACACACAGACAAATATAATATCATGAACTGTGTCCCCGAGCACTTTTTACCCGCACAATGGCGCAGGGCTCCTTCATATCAACAGCACTGAACTAGCCCTGCTAGAGGGTATGTGTCCAAAAAGTCATTTGTTTGAAGAAAGGAGAGATGCCGATATCTTATTTTCATGATTGCTTTGTTACAATAAAAAACTCAAAGTACATTTTGATCAGTCAAATTTTTCTAAAGGTCTTGTCTTTGCCAATTTCATGAGAGCTGGCAGCAGTAGCACAGAACTCGATAAATGCTTAAATCCTTTTTCATCTGTTTTGCTCTTTCCACTTGAAAAAAACAAGTTTGATTCTCGAAAAGGCTTTTTTTTAAAGGCAGATCAAATAATTAGACAGAGAATAAGAATCCCTGTTTATGTCTACAAACATAATCATATATATAAACAGGAGTTGAATAAATCCAAAAAGTACGCATATTAAGCACTCGCGTGATATAACTTCACTCTGATCTCACAAGCATTGTCCAACTCGTGTATACACTTTGCAAAAAAAGAAGAAGAAAGAAAACACTTTTTAAAGTTTACATTTCTCATAGGATTTCTGGCTAAAAGTGAATGTATTATGTAACATATGAAATGTAAATCCACTTGCTATCAACCTGGTATGTCAATAAAAAAGGAAGCTTGTATGCATAAGTGAATACCTTTGTTTTTCTTCTCAAAGGCACAGAAGTAAAGATCGCAATTAATGCGTAAGTGCGCTTTTATGTAACAATAAAAACAAAGTACCAATTCAGGACAACAAATAACTTTAACTGAGTTGCAAAAATAAGTGTAGGATCTCTTTGAAACCCAAAAGATCAATAAAGGCTATAATGGAGGAAAATAAAAAATCTTCTGTCAAATCCAAATTCAAATGAAAGGAAAAAGATATAAGAAAAATCGCAGGAATTTGAATTGATTTATCAAGTCAGGAAAACTGTAATATGTGTTTCTTTGATTTGTCTCATGAAACACTTAAGAGAGTGATATAAAGATATTTTCTTCATTAAATCATCTTTGTGCCCTTACCCTCTCTGTCATTTGATGTTTTAGCTGACCCAAAAAAAAAAAAAATCTTATTTTCCCCTTTAGTTTCCCACTTTGATTTTGTTTGAGGTTATAAAGAAATAAAGAAAACGAATTTTTTTGGGGTTATTTCATTCACGTTTTTTAATTGTTTAAACTGGTTTTTGTTACCATTGTTATCTTGAAGGGTATTTCCAAATGAAAGACAACGTGTCAATGTTCACTTTTGTGCCTTGGAGGACAAAAAGAATGTGTTCACTCATGTGTGCAGTTTCCCTTTTAATATATTGACCTGCCAGGTTGATAGCCAATTGAATAATCTTTAAAGGGGTATTTATAATTCTATGATTTTCATCAAAATCTTCTACGGAAAAACGTGAACTCGAAAAAGTGTTCACTTTCGGGTTTTTGTTTTTTTTAAAGCGTACATTGAGAAAGCGAGGAGCCCCCACACTGCCATAATCATGTTCATTTAGGTCATGTTTCATTATTGAAAAAAAAAAATGTATTCATGAACAAAATCGTACAGTGCCCTGTTTCATAAAATTTGTCATCAATGACAAATTATTACCAATAATGTTAGGAATGTGTTTTATTGTTGTCGATTGTTGTCAAAATGTTAACATTGACTTGCTCAAAATGCTCCGTATCAGCACTTATTCTCTTATTCAAATTCATGAAAGTCTTCGGTCGAGATGGTTTTTTTTTCAAGTTCAAGTTCAAGTTCAAGTTTATTCAAAGTTTCCACAATACAAAAATTACATAAGAACAGTAATATAGAACGAGGAATACATTCTTGAATATATGCGATTAAAACAATTTGCAGAATATTTCAATATAAATTGACAATGCATGTGGATGCATTATAGATGTAAAGTGGAGGGGTCTTAGAAAAACAAGCTTGTATAATAAGACCCCTGAAAAGGCAAGTTAAGACATGTAATATAACAACTCACTAATATATATACAAACATATTAAAGCCATAGAATAATTGTAGTGGAATCCCTCAAGAAGCGCAGCAACCACACCCTAAAGACCAAAAAAATTGACACCAAATGTATTGCCCCCCCCCCCCCTCGAGTCAATTTAAAATTTATTTCATGGGCTAGTGATATATGCTTTTTATTGCAACTGATCGACAAATTGCCCTTCATCGACGTAAGTAAGCACTGAATTGATTAGTGTTTTAGTAGTAGCCATGATAAAAAATCATGGACATACATACTCAATCAGGGTTCGAACTTACGACCTCCTGATCTCCGAACAGGCGTCATCTCCACTATAGACCACCGAGTTTTCGCCCGACAGCAAAGTAACCCGATTTCTTCATTTATGACTGAAGTTTGCAACTTGTCATAATACTGATCTAACATTAATCATATACAGTCAAACAGTTTTTCCTCTCGCCCACTTTCTCTCCGTCAAAGACCATGACATCTTTAAGATTCACCCATTCTACCTGTTTGAGAGAGCTTTTTTTATTAGATACAGATCTAAATTTTATTTTTCTATGCTATTATTTGCAATATAACTCACTGTCTTCTTCAATTTTGATGAAATATTGGATGTGATTCATAATTATTCATGCCACTAATACAAAATGAAATAGAAAGTACTTTAAGATTCGTTTAAACAATACAAATCTCGTTACATTTGACTTAAAAATATGCATTTCACTGTTCAGGCGTTCGTAAGTGACATATCAAACATAATCTGTATAGGCCTTAACAATGAACTCTTTTACGAGTCTCATGATCTCTGAAAATACTAAGGCACTTGGATTATGGAAAGTTTTATGCCTGCTGTCAGAGAAATTATATCTAAGAGCCAACACAAAACTTCCAAACAATAAAAATTGTGTTTGTTAATTCAAAGCAATAAAAATGCATAGATTGTTGACAAACACCTTTGTTCCATACACGGTGAACCTTGCAAACGTTGAAACATTACGTAACACTGGGGTAAACAAAAGGCTCTCTCTTTCATGCCACTTGTTATTTTCTAAAGTAAAATTTCGATGAAACTGTTAGGTCCCAGTAACGTTGACTTAAACAATTTTGCTGGTACATGTTCTTTATCGTTGTGATATACATTGATATACTACAGTGCATATTAACTATAAACTCTATTTAACATGGTATAACGAGAAAAAAAAAATAGGGGCGCTATATCAACTGTAAGCAGCCATTCAACATTAATTCAATTGTTTGTAGTTATTTGATATAATGTAGATGAAGTTACGTTAAAGATAATATAAAGTTTTGGTACCTCAAAAGTTTCCCTGAATTTCCTTGTCTTACTTTGTGTTTCAGGTTAAAGTACCTTTCATATAACTAACACTGTGAGACTTACTCGCCCCAAAGTGCTCTCATGTCTTAGTAATCATGCAAAAATGGTTTCGTACCAGAGCCGTCGCTGTACCTCGGTACCGTGAGAGAATCAATATACAGTACACGCGTATCCGGGCAATTACCCCCAGAGGGCAATTACCCCCCGGCTAAATACTGGTTAGTGGTAAGTTTAGAGTAAAGATTAGGGTTAGGGTTAGGTTTAGGGTTAGGAGTTTGGGTGAGGGTTAGGATTAGGTTCAGGATTAGGATTAGGATTAGGGCCAGGGGAAGGGTCCGGGGTAATTGCCCAGGGGGTAATTGCCCTAGACCCCAGTACACGTATTGTACGAAACCATTACTGCATGTAGCATGATAACTGCGACCAGCAGCCCCATACTCATAACTAAATGGGGCTGCGCATTGTAGCATTCAGGATCATGACAGACTAGTATCGCGAGTAAATATCAACTTAAAATCCAAAAATTTCTTCAGTTTGAAGACTTACCAGTTAAGTTGAAGTATTGAAAACAGGCTTCGGGCAACGTTTGGTTCTGCCAATAGTCCCTTTCTGTTCGAATTGATGACTGAATGTGACTCGATCGAGAGGACCTTGGGAGAGCTCATAGAGATGTATACTAAGAACACCGTATATTATTAGTATACATCTCTATGGGAGAGCTACACTGAATCGACGGCCAGCGCATGCGCACACAGACATCTTATCCGTTCATGGATTTGAAATTTGTGCGCATGTGATGTGTGCGCATGCGCTGACCGTCAATTCAGTGTAGTTGTTGTGTAGCGTATTGCTGCAGTCACTCGAACCATATCATACAGTTGGGTTTCATTTTCATGTAAGACAGATCATGGCAATATGTTTCTTTACCAGTCACTAATCTTTTTGTGCAAATTCAAAATCAAATGGTACGCAAAACGCAATAATATAATGGTCTTGTAATCCTACAAACTAAAAGTCAACCTGGGGAAAAAAAATCATTTTAAACATGTTATTAAAAAATAAACATTCAATACAATGTGTACAAATACGAAGAAATATTTGCCTGAAAAGTGTTTCACGGGATGACATGCCTATTTCTTGGTCCACAGTCGAACACAAAGTGCACGTGCGTTTTTACGAGCATGTATTAATATCATAGTTTGTGCATTTTTGGACATACAAATTGTCTGAAATGCTTCGATGGCACTGAGAAATTCCAGAAATCTATCCATGCTATAACAGGTTCATAGAAATGAATTACAGAACTCAGTTGTCAAATACTTTTGATAGTGGATAGCTTCAAGCGAAATTTCATACCTTTATGAGACCTTTGTAGATAATGCTAAAATACCGAAATTTTATTGTATTCCAAATTAATTTTGTTGGCAATAAAATAAGACAACTTGAGCTTTAACTTGAACAACTTTTTATATTATGCAAATCAATAGGAGTACTGACAAACCTGTTGATTTCTCCCCTAAGTTTATACTTCTCTTATTTTAGTTCTCTCCGTACTATGTTGTAGAGTTGACCCTTACAAGCAATGGAGGATCTCTGCACACATACAAATATCGTGACAACAAAGATCGCAAGGGCTACAGAGCATACTGGTGCCAAAACAGCTGCATGAGAATGTTCTCCTTCGTTTCCATTGCTTTTAGTGAATATCATTGTCTGCGGACTGGTTGCAGAGTGCTCTATAGTTGTTTCTACTCCCGTCTGAGGGTCATTCTCTTTAGAAGACATTGATGCAGTCGCTCGCAAATATATGTAGTCGAAACATGTTTCAGGAGGTTTCTCACACTGTGGTGTAAATGAACAGCAGTTGATAGAAGACTCTACGTCCATCCAGTACACAGCTTCAATGTGATCCGCCGAGTGCTCAGGTAGGCTAAGAAATGGCGCCTTTTTGCCATTTTGGACACAGGCGATAGATCCTTGAGGATCTGAATTCATTCCTAGCGGAGCAGAGCAGTGTACCTCGATCCAGTCTTGGGAATATGATGACATCACATTCTCACACTGGGCATGTCCAGGTGGAGCGATGACGTTGATGTACGCATCTATAACGTCATTATGCCTTTTACCGTCTCTGGCTTCTGTAACAAGCAGTATGTAGGGTCCTTCGTCTTCTTTCTGCACATCTCTGCCAGTTAGGATCACCGTCAACTCATCCTCGGTTTTCTTGGCTTGCACTGTGAACCGATCCAACTGTCCAGGTTTCAAACAATGTTCCTCAGTCGTTTCTCCATTTCTATAGAATGAGCAGACAAGATGCCCAGAGTACATTTCGTAATCACACTCTGAATCGTTTTGAAATGAAAAGTGAAAAATGATTTCATTGTCTGTTTCAATACAAAAGTTGTAAACCTGGATAGCAGCTGATGGATGGTCACTTAAAACCATCAGCGTCAAAAGGAGTAGGCCGACCTTGTTGACGGGAGACATTGTGTATCCTTTCCAGGCTTTCGGTAAGCTGTTTTGTTGTGTCTGGCAATTTTAGCCGTCTGTGACAGGTCACTGAAATTAAACAAATAAACAAACATAAAAAACATGATTACTTTTTAAATTTGATAACAAAGTGGTTAAAACATTATTCTGATGTAGGTTAACAAGTTGGAAAGTGGTTGTTAAACGTTTATTTCACGTTGGGATAACGTCATAACAAGGCGTAAAAGAGGCCTGTAAAACGTTGCTTTCATGTTCGGGCAACGTCAACACGAGAAAAGTATAGTTGGTTGTAAACATTGTTTAAAAGTCTGCCCAACGTCAGTCTTTCACCATTGATCCAACGTAAGGCCGATGGCTAAAAGGACGGTGTGTCAACGTCATATTTCTGACGTTGGGTTAACGTGCACGCATTATATTGAGACAACATTGGGCCAACCTTCACGTATTATAACTGTATAACTGAGAAGTTGCATTAATAAATCAATAGGTGTCTAAATCGCCATAAGCTTGATTTGCTTCATTTGAAAGACTCATACTGACCATTCATCTGAACTCTTGTTATGAGATACTCGAGAAACAAATTTGATGTCACTGTTCATGCTGTTTGAGTGACACTTTGTTATCTGCCCTGATAGAGGTTTTATCCGGTCAAAATAATTATTTTGTCATTCACGTTCATATTCCGAGGATTCATGCTCATCAATGCATATATTTCAAATATATAGCCTACCAGTGCATTCATTTTAAAAAGGAATACAAAAGGAGCTTGAGGTATTTGCTGGTTGTTGTTGTTTCGCTTTATTTCTAATAATTTGACTCCATCGTCAATACAAAGTCATGAGGATATCTGTTCATTAGTACATGTATTAAGTGTTCAAATATAAAATCATACACATAGTATAATTGCAATCTATGCATTACAATACCAATCGACTGGATGAAAGGGACACAGAGAGAATAAAACATGTTCAAACAGTTACAAAGCCAACAGTTATAAAGTTGCCAATAATATCAGAGGAACATAGAGAAAGCGTAACAAAACAAGCACAAAACTAGTAGTAGAGCGGATAAGCCGAAGAATTGTGCAAAATTTGACTAAAGCATGAAACTTTCACCATTGGTAGTACATGCTAAAAGATTAATTTTAAGATCGGGAGGTAAGTCTGAATTGAAATCTGATGACCTCCAGAGGTCAATGACCTTAAAATGTAAGAAAATTGATATTTTGCATCATTCGTTAATGATATACACAGTAATAATGTACTAAAACTTAATTTTTGGCACGGTGAAATTGTCTTCATGTTCAACAGAACCTTGACAGGTTTCTACCGTTGACCTCTGAAGGCCTCGAGAGGTCAATGACCTCAAAATGTTAGAAAATTGATATTTTTGCGTCATTGGTTAATGATTAACACCGTAATGGTGTATCAAAATTAATTTTTGTTACTGCCTTGACAGGTTTCTACCTTTGACCTCTGATGACCTCCAGAGGTCAATGACCTCAAAATGTCAGAAAATTGAAATTTTAAAGCGTCACTTGTTACTGCTACATGGTAATTATGTACTAAACAACTCAGTTTTGTAAGTGGAATTGCCTCAATGTTCGACAGAGTCTTTGTAGCCAGGTTTCTATCTTTGACCTCTGATGACCTCAGATGACCTATGATGAGGTCAATGACCTTGAAATATCAGAACATTGATATTTGGTGCAATTGGTTGATGATAAACATGATTAAGATGTCATATTCATTTATATTACCATTGAATTGTTTTCCTATTCCACAGAGCAAGAGAATTACTCACTTGTCTCAACCTTTGACCCCTGAGGACTGTGACATTTCAATGACCTCAAAATATCAATATATTGATATTTCATGTATAGTCAAGGTGAACTTATACCCGATGCAGGGGCGGATCCAGGAATTCTGTAAAGGGGGGGGGGGCGCACCTAATATTTCTGGTGCCACTTCCGGGTTTCACTTCATTTTCCCCTTTTTTATTTCTTTTGTTTTTAACGATAAATGAAAGGGGCGTGCGCCTCTTGCGCCCCCTCTGGATCAGCCACTGCGATGTACAATCATGTATTATGCTGTTAACATTTATGCTATAATAAAAAATCTTGTCATTCCTTGGAACATTGGTCATTACCCTGTGTATTATATCCAACTTTGACCTCTCAGGACAACGAGAGGTCACTGACCTTTTAGAATATCAGAATTTGTGTTGGCTTACCTACATTGATGTTTGGCTTCATTGGTTTCGTAAATGCTTAATCATGTACAAATCACGCCTTGACATTGGATTATTTTGAAAACTTCGACATACTGTGAGGCCCAAGACATGCATTCCACATGAAGCAATCCTGTGTTTTGCAACTAGCTATTGCCATCGGAGACCTAACCAGGGAATAGATTAATATTTATGGCAAACAATGGAGAAAGCGGATTGTGCAAAATATAGGGGGCTCATCTGGAATCACATCGCCACAGCAGTTTAACCATATTCTAACTGGGCTATTTGAGACCAAGTTTTTACTTGGGGGGGGGGATCAATCTGACCCCCCTTCAGATCTCGGCCGCCGATCGCGCGATCGCCGCAAAATTTTGCCTGAACATAGAGCCGAATGTCAACTAAAAGATTACATAGTCATACAGTAGAAAATGGTTATTTCATATTTTTTAATAAATTAATTATGCAAATTTACGCATGAAATCATATTTTCACCTATAACTCCATCAAAAAGAATGAAGGATTGCTAAATTTTTGTGTCAGAGTTCCTCAAGACACATCAAACATTTTTCTTGTAAAAAGATAGCGCAATCAAAATCAGTTTCTTTTGTTTTTCATTGTTTTGTTAATTTCTTATGTATTTTATTGTTTTTTGACCTATTGTTTTCCATTGTTTTTTGGCCAAAATTTGTTGCAGGCACTATTTCAAGCTTATCTACATTGGAATTGATTAATCTTAATGTTCAAAAGTTTAAATAATCTAATTCATATCAATTAAACAAAAAAAAAACACCACAATTTGCATTGGATTTGCACACGAAATCATGAATTTGAGCTGTTTTCGGGTTGACATGCATATGCAAAACAGTGCATAATTTCAGAACGGTGTACCTGGACGTCGCGAATTTGGTCTCAAAATAAGCGAGAGACTTTAATAAAAAAAAGTCATGAAATGACGCGGCAAAATCTTTGCGCGTTGCGGAATCGTGGCGCGAAATGTCGAGGGGGGGGGGGGCACCCCCTTCCCCAGTTAGAATAGGGTTAAAAAGGCTATACTTCAACCAAAGACTCTTTCCAGACGAAGATATCATAAAGTTCAGGTGCTTAAATTGCTACTCCACACTGCTCAGGACTGTCCTGGAATATGCATGAATCATCTGGGATCCATTCACCCAAGCAAACATCGTTTGGAATGATCCAGAGAAGATATGCACTCTTCAGCTGCAATGACCATCACATGCAAAACAAGCTTTAAAAAAACTTTTTAAAAAAGAAGAAAAAAATACAATGGCAATCCCTGTAAAACAGTACAGTACAGGCAAATTCAGCGATGATGTTCTGCATGAAGAACTCGACAATATCCACTCCGCAGGAAGTTGTTGCTCCATTGCTGCATTCCTCAAAAAGGGCCAATGACCAGAAATGTCATTTGCAAGAACACAAAGTAGGCTTTCTCCCAAAGACGTTTTTTTTTCGTTTCTTTTTGTTTTTTTAATCAGTATAGTGAAGAAAAAGAAGAAGAAGAAAAAGAAGAGGAAAATAGATCTGCTGTCAATGATGCAGAGCTAATATCAATCAGTTCCATGGTAGATCTTAGTCGGCACTACAAAGGTTGGGATGTTTCTGTTGGCAAAGGATATTCTAAAGCTCCAAGTCCTTGGGGTGGTTTACATTATCTGGGCGTAGAGGGTTGGGTTGGGTCTATGATGATATTATGCATTGTTATAACAATTAGGTCTGAGATATCTGGGTTTTTTTATGTTTGTTTTGACCATCGGGCATGGATCTCCTCCACATAAGAATGATAATGTGTTAGACCCAGCCACCACCATGTTTTTTTTTTTTTTCAATAGACTTTGATATTACAGTGTAGTTGAGAAAAGAAAAAATAACCTCTCATTGTCCTAGATGGAAGTCAAAATTGAACAGTGTGTGGAATGCTCTACACACAATTTTGGACACACACACACACACACACACACACACATAAAATGCATTTTTTCCGGTATATTATTTCATAAACAGCTGGCCATTACAACCCAATGAGACCAGACATCAATATTCTTACATTTCGATGCATATCTTTCAATATCATCCAGAGTTCAGAGGATAATCGCTAATGTTCATGTAAAAGGAGTACACGCCCTTTGAGTTGCTCACTTTTATTGCTATAGAAATACATATTATGTGCATCATGTCAGTCATTAAGTAATGTGTCAATTTCATTTTCAGTCTTGTATTATTTTTTCGACATGTACAAATAAAATCATGTCAAAGTGAACAACTTTCCCATCAAAATATAAACGAGAATACTAAAAAAGAAATAAATGTAATAATGTGCAAGGCAAATACCAGGTCTACATCATCTTAAGGTAAACAGGTGAAGGAAACCAAATTATTGATAAACAAATTTAATACTTGACTGGGATAGCGACCACTGAACAATATTTTTTCTTATTCTCTCTTCTTTTCAACAGGTGTAATAAAACACATGCACATACCGGGACATCAGTTTGGAGGAGGGGTGGGGTGGTGGCAGGGATAGTTGACCCCCACCCCAAAAAAACTCTGAGATGTGGACTTCGGTTTGTTTTGTTTTGTTTTTGTTTTTGCTTTTTAGACAGAAAACTATGCCCCGGTTTCTACCCTTTGATTCAGTACACTACTTTTACTGAAAATTTCCTATATATTCCATCATAAATGTGTACACAAGATTTTTTTTTAATTTCTATATTTCAAAGGTTCCCTCGCATGGGAAGGGTTGGGGACAGCCCCTTTCATACCCTCCTCTCGCTATATCAACCTCCCCTCCATGCATTGATTATGGCTACACATTTTGGGATGGACATTTTTTTTTTTCAAAAGGGTAGTTCAACCCAGAGTTGCACAAGATCATTAAATTGAAAACAAAACAATGCAAAAGCTCCATAATGTGGGAGGGGGATACCTCCACCCACACCCTTCCCTCGAATCGTCTCCCTCCATCGATGGCTGACTTACGACACCTCTCTGATACAAATTTCGAGATATTTCTTCAAAAGTGCATGTGTGCCAGATCGTTGAATCTCATTTCTCAAAAGACAAGAGCTCTTTCGAATGGGAGTGGAATACCCTACCTTCTCCAACGCTGCTCTTGCTGGGTCCCCACCCATATAGACTTGGTACAATTTGGCGATCCATGATTTTCCAAATGTTCCACAAAACGTATACATCAGATTCGAAAATTGAAAATTTTGGTCGGGGGGGGGGGGGGGGGGGGGTGAGATGCGCCAACACCCCATTAAGTGACATATAAGTGACGACACACACGTCAAACAAGAGCTGCACAAAATCACTGATTTCAGGTCTAAAACTGCAAAAATCCAATCCCCGACCCATACCCTCTCCCTCCGCTCCACTCCTTTGCGCCATGGACTTATGTTTACACATATTTTTCAAGTACCCCCCCCCCCCCCACCTGAAAACAGATCGACACCCCTGCTCTGTGCACACACCCGATGTAGATAATTACCTGAAAAGTTATGCGGAATGAGCAGTCATTTTTTTTTTTTGGTCATAGAAACGCATGGTTTGTAAGCCCTACATTATAAACAATTAATTATTAACTATCGCAATATCAATATCAATACCCTCAGATTTCATTTGAGGTCTTTGCCCTTGTGCGATTTTCATAGGTGAAAGGTAATGGCTCGTTAATAAACAGGGCCTACGAATGCTCTCTAGAACATCATCATGTTTACCATTAATCAATGATGCCAAACTATTCTGATATCCTGAAACTCGTCGGTGTGCCTTGGAATATGAAGACAATGTCAGTGTAAAACAAATACGCTTGTTTTGTACATCTTTACCATGTTTATCACCAACCAATGATGTCATAAGGGCTTTTTACACTTGTGTTTCTTAACCCCGGACTTTCTCTGACCCAGGACTATCGTTAGTCCCGTACCAATTTGTTTCAGCTTTTTACACTCGCCAATTAGTCCCGTACTATCTCTTGTCCGGGGCTAAGGAGAAAACTGACCTTTTTACACTCGTATTTCTTAGCCCCGGACTTTCCAAACCACATGAATATTCATAATTACGCTGTGTACTGTACACGTACACGCACGCACCGGCAGCACTTGATTACCTCGTTTCTGATTGGTCAGTGAGGGTCGGACTTCGTCTCCGTCGCTTAGCCCAGGATTATTTTTTCGTTCTGTTTTACACTCACTTGCTTGGCACCGCAATTGCGGTGCTAACCCCTGCTATTTTGCAGGGCCAGATAGTACCGTACTATCGGTGGGGCTAGCCCACTTTGGCAAAAATGAGTGTAAACAGAAAGTGGGCTAAGGATAGTCCCGTACCGTTGGTCCGGGGCTAAGCAAAAATTTACAAGTGTAAAAAGCCCTAACGTTCAATATTCTGATATTCTGAGGTCATTGACCTCTCAAGGTCATCAGAGGTCAAAGGAAGAAACCTGTCTGCTCTTTAGAATATGAAGACAATTTCATTGTAAGAAAGATATAAGCTTGTTTTGTACATCTTAACAATGTTTACCATTAACCAATGACATCACAGATCAATATTACGATATTTTGAGGTCACTGACCTCTAAAGGTCATCAGAGGTCAAAGGTTCAAACCTGTCCATGCTCTGTGGAGTCAGAAAATGGATTCCCTGAAGTATAGATGCATGTTTAGTGCATCATAACCACATATATAATTCACAAATGTCTCAAAACATCGATATTCTGGTATTTAAAGTTCATTGACCTCTGGAGGTCATCAGAAGTCAAAGGTAAAAACATGTCAATGCTCTGTTGAATCAGAAAATGATTTCTCTGTAATATAAATGTTTAGTGCAACATAACCACATCTATCATTCACAAATGTCTCCAAACATCAATATTCTGATATCTAAAGTTCATTGACCTCTGGAGGTCATCAGAGGTCAAATCAGACTTACCTCCCGATCTTTAAATAAATCTTATGGCATGTACTAACACAGGTGAAAATGTCATGCTTTAGTCAAATTTTGCACAATTCTTGTGATTTTGAGAGCTTAACCGCTCTACTATAGGTATCAAACGAAGCTACAAATTCACGTGTTTAAAGTTGAAGATATAGCTTGCCAGTTGAAGCACATGTGAAGGACGCAATAAGAAAATAATTCAATATGAATTTGACAGATAAATTAAGATAAAGAAAAAGGGTGAAGATATCAAATTTTACTCTAAACTGCATACAGGTAGCTTCTTCAGATTTTCAGGTATTCTACCAGTTACAAATATTAGACCTTTGAAACTTTATAAACTGTGTTTCCGGTCGAACTGCTAGGAAACAAGGTGGAAAATATTACAAGGTGGAAAACCGTATCCGGGCACTTACCCCCTGGGCAACTACCCTCCGGATAACTACCAACCGGATAATCACCCCCCAGGTCTATTCCCCCCTAGGGCAACTACCACCCGGACAACTACCCTCCTAGAGCAATCACCCTCCAGGGCCATTACCCCCTAGGACAACTACCACCCGGTCATCTACCCTCCTAGGGCAACTGCCCCCAGGGCAATTACCCCTAAGACATCTACCCCCCGGATAACTACCCCCTGGGTAATTACCCCCTGGATGACTACCCCCCCCCCCCCCCGGATAACTACCCCCCAGATAACTACCACCCGGATAACTACCCCCTGGATAACTACCCCCCGGATAACTACCCCCCATTTAACTACCCCCGGATAACTACCCCCTGGATAACTACCCCACGGATAACTACCCCTGGGTAACTACCCCCCGGATAACTACCCCAGGATAACTACCCCCCGGATAACTATCCCCAGGATAACTACCACCCGAATTACCACCCCGAGATACTCCCCCATAACCATACCCCGAACCCTCCCCCCGCCCCTCCTGATACTTACCCACTGGACAACCCTCCCTCCCCTCCCCCCAAGTTACCATACACCCGTTGTAATTTTTCCATAAGTTCATAACACCATATCAGAAGACTAAGCTCATGGAGGCCCTACATTAATGCACCTTTCTCTTACAATATCATCATTTCCTCTTTTGGCGTGTCATTTTCTACCATTATAACACATTAGACGATAAACATAAGAAAAGGAGAGTTGATTTCACTGCAATTCATATTCCCTAAACATTAGCGAGGGACCCTTCAATATAAAGCCATAGTTTCTGATAGGATCCGGGCACGGTTTTATGAAAGTTACCAGTCCTGACAAGCTGTCAGTTCCACACAATTACCAATCGTTGTACGTCGATCGAAGCAGGTCCATGGTAACAAGTCAGTGACTCGAGCTTATCAATCAAGCAGAACCCATGGTTTTATTGAAATTATTAGAGACTAACAACATGTCATAACTGGCAACTTTTATCAAACGGTGCCCTAATATGTCATTTGAGTAAAATTACAGCTTATTTTACATACAAGTAGAATTGTGCTAGTTTTCAAATCAAATGTTGTCGACACTTTAAGGGGAAATCCAGTTCAAATATAAGCTAGTCTGATTAGAAAGAGTAAAATATTACGAGTTTAACGGTATTTCTTTTTTCTTTTTTTCTTTTTTTTTTTTACAAAACACCCCTAGTTGTTAACGAAGTCTTATGTCCTGCACCCTCTCTTTGAATAGATCTAGAGAGTTGTAGTTGACAGAATCCTTTTTACATTAGGGCTGCTCTGTTTTATCCCGGCCATTTTAAGACTATTTTTTTTTTCACAAAAACTTGAATCATTCTTGAAATAACATGCTCTTTAATATTTCGTAAGGGGTTTCTAATTATCTCACCCAAAAGATGTTAAAAACCTGAAGTTAGATCTCGACCAAAACCAGACGATATGAAAAAAATGTTGTTATTTTTTTTTCAATTCAAATAGCAAACGTTGTTCGAAAATGACAGTGAGAGACGTAATTTTCTGGGGGGGGGGGGGAGTTATTGCAAGAGGAGTGATTGTTTGGAGCTAATTTTAATAAGGAGTAATTGTCAAGGGAGGTAATGCTCTGCGGTGATCATACCAAGGATGTGACAATCTCTTCCCGCATCCTTGATATACTAGTAGTTAACGCCCAATGATGCAGTAGGGCAATTCTGAAATGAGCGTTAACGGTATAATAGTAAAACAGTTACATAATTGATGAAACAATGCAAAGAAAGCAAATTAAGACAGAGACGAAGTACACAAATAAAGATACAGTGTACTCCCGTTACAACGAACACGGTTATAACGAAATTTCGTTATAACGAAGCAAAACTTCTGGTCCCAAAATTATCGCCATTAAAGTCTATGGTACAAAATTCGCTTATAACGAAGACGGTTATAACAAAATTTTCGTTACCACGAAGTCTTTTCTGAGCGCCACTGACAAAGAAAAACAAAAGAAATGTGCTCCGTTACAACGAAATGCGGATCACATTCGAAAATGCGTAGCGGAACAAGCATTTTTATAGCGTCTCTGCATGCATGAGCGAACGCTTCACATCATTGTATGTTCACTCCGTGTATCACGCACAATTTCCTAGGGGAACTTGCGTTATTGTAATACAATAATCTGAATTCAGATAAGGTTTGTTTCATTGTTCCGAAGTCCTTTAATACAAAACACACAGATTCTGATACAACTAAACGTCCGTAATAGTTCGGAAATGAAATATTAAGCACATTTTGGCGTTATTCCAAAGGTTCGTTAATCCGATAATAAAATATGGTTCTTATTCTTATTCTTATACGGCTCGTTAGTCCGAAAATGATAGGAATTCAAAACGTTCGTTAATCGGAACATTACAAAAAGAATCGTTAATCCATGTTGGAAAAAGGTGAGTACACTAACAAAACTTAAGAATTGCAATCCTTATAATCGTCTTAAGATAAATAAATCTTCGAAATAACTAACCTTTCTCATTTTTTATTTTCATTAACAAACTTTCTTCGGAATAACGAATCTTATTTCATTTTTGGATGAAAAAGCCTTCGGAACAACGGACTTTCTGTATAGTGAACCTTTCTCATTTTTTTTTGATTTATAATTAACCTTCAGAATGACGAACCTCATTTCATTTTCAGATCAACGAACCTTCGGAAAATGAACAATATATTATTCTAATCTAAATTATGAACTTTCGGAATAATGATTCTTCGGAAATGCGATCCTTCAGATAAACAAACCATCGGAATCCCGGGAATGGTGAAACTTCGGAATAAGGAGCCTTCGGAGTAACGTACTTAAGTAAGAAAAGAACCTTTGGAATAGCGAACTGTAACCAAATCCTACACCGTCATTTTCTACACATGACAAGTGTAACAACACAAACAACTTTATGCTCTTTTTAAAATGTAATATTTAAACGAAATTAAAAAGGTACTCTCCCATTTCACATAGCTTTCCAGCGTATGATGAGGATTCAACAAACAGAAATTTATTTTTATGCGTGGTTTCCTTCTTTTCGTTAAACATTGCATATTATATTTGTGACCATGCACCTCAAAACGAACATAAAGTCGCACACACTGATTTTGCGTGAGGACTGAAAATAAGTGAAATGGGTCAACCTAGCCGAACTTGACTTTTGCATATTTTCTGAAAGAGCGGGTCTTCTTTTACATTATGCTAAGATTTGGTATCATAAAATGGGCAGGAAAGTGTGTTTTTTAGCAGTTTATCTCGAACTTTTTTGGTAGAATATACTGTGATTAGGTGTGTCTTTAGAATCCCTTTTTCATTTCTGAAAAACCTTGTCCACACTCTTCACTTTCAACTCTAATAACTTTTGAAAGAATAGTGATACTGCTTTGAAAGTTGGCATTAATCATGGACAGAATGTGTTAATGAGGCAGGCCTAATTTCAGTTTAATCTGATAATCCCTTCATTGTTGTTACTCTGGTGGTTTACTTCCTGTTTTTTGTCCCATTCATCGCACAGCCAGCACGGTTTGGTAAAGATTAAGCACTTGAATAGACACTGTACTTCAGAGCCTCTTTTCTCAGTTCACACTTTTCCTGAGTTTGTGCTTTCTTTCCAATATTTAGATAGGTTAGGTGAGTCCATTTGATTTGAGTTATACATCATTTTAAAGCTTAAAGTCTGCTCTTTCAGAATATGGTCTTAACTAAAAATTCATGTCTGGCGACTTTTTGTTTGTTTTGAGGTGCAGGGTCACATTTGTTCGGTTATAACGAAATTTCATTAAAACGAAAAAAAAAAACAACTGCCGGACCTGGGCATTTCGTCCTAACGGGAGTGCACTGCACATGAACACACACGAGATAAATCCCTTGTAATGAGAGAAAGAGGAAAGGTGAGTAATGAATGACAGGAATAGACTACCTTCACGGTACATGGACAGAGAAAAGCGAGAGGGAAGAGGAAGATGATGGGTCAAAACCAGGGCACGTGAGGCATGAGATATAAGCTCCTCAAAATAAAGAAATGTTACATGGAGTTGTGGTAAACGATAGACGATTGTGGTTAAAAAAAAAATATTGCAAAAAGTGAAGTGTAACATTTCTTCAAAATGTCTTTAGTTCAATGGTAAAGGCATTCAAACTTAAAACTTCTTTTATACTACTATAAAGAGAAATCCGAAATTTCGGAACAGGAAAAGAAAATACAGATTTAGCGAAAATAGTTTTGGTTAAAGACATTGACATTTACTGGATTGCCGGGTAGGATATGCAGGGACAATTTCGTTTTTTAAGAACATAGAGTCAAAATACAAAAGGGAGAGATTAAGCTTGTACATAAATCTTCCTAAATGCAAACGATACAAATCGTAAATCCTTAAGATGTTGTTTTCATAAGATGAAGTATCAGTATGGCATCTCCATGATTCCTGGCAAATGATACAAAGAACTTAGTTTCCTGTAGTAATAATGTTCTTTTTATTAAAAGTAAGAGTTGGGGGGGGGGGAACAATGACCCGGGAGGTAGTAATTGACGTTGGGGTAATTGACGTGGTGCACTGTCCTGGGGGTAATTTTCCTTTTGATAGTTATATAGGGGAGGGGGAGTTGTAGGCCTACTTATCCGGGGTAATCATCCATGGGAAGTTATCGGAGTGGGTAGTTATCGGGTGGAAGTTATGTGGGGTCTAGTTATCGGAGGAGGAGGTAGTTAACCTGGGGATAATTATCCTGGTGGTAATCATCCGGGGGTAGTTATCCGGGGGGTAATTATCCGGGGGGTAATTATCCAGGGGGTAGTTATCCGGGGGGTAGTTACCCAGGGGGTGGTTCTCCGGGGGGTAGTTACCCAGGGGGTAGTACTCCGGGGGGTAGTTATCCAGAGGGTAGTTCTCCGGGGGGGGGGGGGGTAGTTACCCAGGGGGTAGTTCTCCGGGGGGTAGTTATCCAGGGGGTAGTTATCCGAGGGGGTAGTTATCCAGGGGTAGTTATCCGAGGGGTAGTTATCCAGGGGGTAGTTTTCCTAAGGGGATATTGCCCTGGGGGGTGATTGCCCTAGGAGGGTAGTTGTCCGGGGGGTAGTTGTCCTAGGGGATAATTACCCTGGAGGGTAATTGCCCTTGGATGGTAGTTGTCCGGGGGTAGTTGCCCTAGGGGGGAATTTTCCTGGGGGGTAATTATCCGGGTGGTAGTTATCTGGAGGGTGGTTTTCCAGGGGGTAGTGTTCCTAGACCCGTGGAAAACATATTGAATTGATGTACCTAGTGTTCTTAGTTTTCTTAGAGTTAATGTCATTGTGACATTAGATTAGTTATTGAAAGCAAGTGAAAGTGCACAGTGATCGACTTTATGCATGACGATATCTGTCTAATACAAAAGTAAATCCGACAGGCTCTTGCTGATTCAAGGCGTCTATTTGTTTCCCTCTCATGGGTCTTGTATTGTGCTTCGCTGCATGAGACTTTTTTTTTCACTATTCCATCGAGGCGTTACCGCTGCATCGGAACATTTCTTTCTTTTCATAGGAAGCATATTATAAATGGTAGTCCCTTGATTGATTAATGTTGTGATCAATGCATCATACTATATTCAATCTAGGCGTATTATACGCCTAGCGTCCCACTGTAACAACACTGTGGAACTCCCTATCAATTCACAATAAAGCCCCCTTCTTTATGTTCCACTGAATATTTCAAGAATCCACCTTTCATAAAAACTGTTGTTAAACAAGACTACTAATATTATCCTAAGTAGGGCCTGGTAATTAGTTTTACATGGAACTACACACAATATCAACATTAGTTTCTTTACTGTTTCCATGTACCGCGTATGTTACTCGTTAAAGAGATTACCATCATTAGGCGCTATTTATATAGTATGATGTCATTCAAAGCAAGTCATCGCCTTGGGAACTGGTAAGGGTGCTTAATATACCCACCATGGATTTCAACCAAGGTTTTTTATAAATGTTATGACATTATCACTTTCATACTCTGTAAAATATATACCTCTATACGTTGCTGTTGGATTGTATCCCGGTCGTGCCAGTATCTATGTTACGTAAGAAAATCATTATTGTATAGCGGAACATGATTATGCTTTACAAAAGGTACATGTACAGTAACTAATTGCTTACCTGCATTGTTCTAAAAATGGCGTATCATCCACTCCTGGCTAATAAGCATTCGGCAAATGCGCTACTGCACTGCTGCTTTCAGTTATAGCCTACAGCGTTAGAGTGAACGGCGTCTGCAGTAGATGTAGACACATCGATTGCTCCAACCTCAGACTCTAACGACAGAATGTGTTCCTCCATGCATCACTCAGTCTCCATGGTAATACATTATTACAATGTATGATGCATGGCACGGCGGGGGAGAGAGTGCTGGGTGGAGGAGCGTGAACACCGAGAGCTAATTAATGTACTAGTAATTATGCCGTCGCGGAAAGCGGCCGAAGAAACAATAGATGTGCATAATATTATGGGGATACGCAGGACTATTCTGATTGCAAGAATGATGGTAATCAATATACTCAATAAGAGGGGAATGGGGGGGGGGGGAGGAGGGGACACGCAAACGAGAACACGAGGTGGCATTTGCATACTTACAAGTGAAATTGAACGATCTGATGTACATTTTCTACGGAAGTTTTTGGAAATTATTCAATCGCAAAATGAAAGAAAATGAATAGGACACTGAGCGGCTGAAACGTGCATCTGTCATTTCTTGACCCGTGTGGTCGTCTTTGTACTTGTAGAAGTCTCTGGAAGTGGACAGAGCGAAGGTCGGGCGTAGGAGGGGTATTCTCACATCGGAAACGTTCGGCACATTGTGTAATTGCAATTCAGGGGGAGGAGGAGGCGGGGGACAACATAAATATTACGAAACATGAATGAGACAGGAAATGGCTGAAAAATTGGTATCTATCACCGCTTGATCCGCAATGTGCGTCTTCCTATTTTATGTGTTTATGTAGGTGGACTGAGCAAGGGGCTGTATGGGGGTTTTGTTGGCCATTATATGCCCTCCTATATACCATCCGATCATCTTCTCTCTTAGCCTTAATCTGGGCGGAGGATGCAGCTATTGTCTTTGCTGTTACGCAAGACGTCTGATGCGGTGTCAATGATACTGCATTTTTGCTATTGAAAAGGGATACGTCTGATTCGGCAAGACTGCAAACAGTGGATTCGCTGCCGCGCGAAGCCTACTGCGTCGGTCGGCTGTTCCGCATCAGACGCATCGCTAATAATAGTCTTGCCACAATGCACCAGACATTACTAGCGTTGCAGCAAATACAATAGCTGCATCCTGGATTTTAGGATACAATATTAACTGCTCTCTCCATCTCTTCTTTTCCTCTCACCTCAGCTAAGCTCATCTATTCTCTCACTTTCGTATAATTTCTTCTTGCCTGTCTCTCCTTATCCCTCTTATAATGCGGAGCATCGATTTTAGTTATTGTTGTGGTTCTTCACTGTTTCTTTACACCACCCCAGCATAATTCTATTAATTTGATTGTTGTATGATATGATTTGACTATTTTTTTCGCTTTCGGGGCATAAGTAAAAAGGTACAAGTAATGAGACGACCCCTCGAGTAATACAAGCTATGCGAGTGATCTACGCTCTCCCATTTTTGTTGTTATGACTACTACCATATTTTGTTTTAATTGATGTTATTATTGTCATTTTTCGATTTTTTTTTTACATAAGAATTTACAAAATTTTGTTTTTCCATACTTTAGTGAATACATAGTGCAAATAGATTCAAATCAACCAATCAATCCCACACATTGAAGCTTCTGGATCTGTAGAGTTACATTAATTCAACAATCTTATGTAGGCTTTGGGAGAAGTACTTTAAAAATATTTGCTCAAAGAACATTGTTTCTATCACATTAACCTTCAGAATAGGTGTGCAGATAAAATAGTGTTATTGAAGTCTTTAATACACTAATGTGTCCGCTTGTAATATTTCAGTGCATAATTTGTCATTTAACAAACTTCACCAGCGGGATATTACGTATACATGACTATTGTGTACCTGTATAATGATATCATTTTCTTTCTTGCTATCATTTTGTTGTTTTTGTTGTTTTAGTTTTTGAAGTGAAATAGTTGAACTCCGATGGGATAAGGATTTTTTGCATGATTGAAGTAAGTCATTTCCAACGCTCTCTACTAATCGATGGACACAAAACTATTTTTAGGGGTTATATTCAACGTTGAATTTAGGAAAAATATGTATTTTACCACACATGAATAATGATATTAGGCCTTACCTATTACTATTCGGTATTTTTATTTATTTATTTATTTATCTATTTATGTATTTATTTATTTATTCATTTATTTATTTATTCATTTATCTATTTATTTATTCATTCATTCATTTTGCGTTTTCCCCTCCAACCCACTAAAGTAAAAGACGGTAGACAAATGCAACGCCCCGATGCAATTATGTTGATATAGTGGGGGGCGCAAGGGATTTTTGGTTAAAAATTTTCCAAAAGCACCAAAATTTGGCACACATGTAGCCCAAACCATACTATTTCGATTTTTGAAGGGCGCCAAGAAGGGCGCCAAGAAGGGCGCCGTCTGGGGCGGCCATATTGGCAAAATCCAATATGGCCGCCATATAGGTTTAAAGGTCACTTGCATTTGAAAACATAAAAGTGTTACAATCATTTAAAAAGTCAGGTTATGAGGTTTTCTGGGTCAAGGAATTCGAATCTGAAGTTGTTTGTATGGTCTGAAGTCAATTTTTCCTTATAAGGTCCCCTTAAGGTCATTTAGGGGTCAAGCCATTGTATTCATAACAGTTAAATTTATTGAAAAAATGGCTTGCCCATGGTCAATATTCCAGGAATGCCAGCCTTAGTAGTAGAATTGCAGTTGTCGACGGCTGAAAAAAGGCGTATTTCTTGTGAAGGGCGCCCTCCGGGACGGCATATTTGCAAAATCCAATATGGCTGCCACCTACGTTTAAAGGCCAGTCCATAACAAAAAACCTTTAAAGTGTTACAATGATTTGAAAAGTCAGCTTTAGCGGCTTTATGGGTCAAGGAATTCGATTCGGAAGTTGTTTTTATGGTCTGATGTCAACTTTTCCTTATAAGGTGACATACTAAATATCCCCCAACAGACACAAACTAATATTGACCTGTCATGCAATATTGACCTGTCATGCAATATTCACCCTATTGCATCAAAGTTTGCCTCCATTGGTTTTCTGCACAAAACTGAAACAATGAAATTCTTGTTGAGGGTACAGCATGGTGACAACTGCATCTTGCACACTGTTGAGTATATTCACATGCAGACTGTAACTCTGTGTGCTAGTAAAGTATTAGGACATTGCAAACAGTTGGTAATTGCAGATCATGAAGTTTCTTCACTTCTAAACTTTTTATCACCTGCAGAAATAAGGTGATACAATGCATGCAGCGCCATTTTCTTTTTTTTTTACAGCCATATGTATTTCGCTTGATTAGCAGTACATGTATGTGTGCAAATGTACCTGATATGTGTGTAAATTTCAGACAACTTTCACAAGCTTCAAACTGAGGTATAATATCGATCAACAAGAGTGACTCAAAAATGGGGGGAAATGGGGAGAAACATACAAAAATATCTCATTAGACGGATATCATCCAGGTACAGAGTGTCACCCTGCTACAGCAATTTTACATAAACTGAAAACAAATTAACTAGCATATGACTAGCAGACTGAGAACTTCAAATGCAAGTACAGTGTATCCCTTTCAAAATTAATTAATTGTCGGAATGAAAGGACTAAAAGCCTACTTGAAAATGGAACTTCATGTTCTACTAACTGTCCTGACTTGGTTCTGGTCCTTTTATTTCCTGGCTCTTTCTAAAAGTCTAAACTCCTGGGTCTTTTGTGTATATCTGAGCAATTGTTATTAAGAATATAATACATAATAGGAGATTAAAGACATCGATGGTAGCATATTTAAATCCCTGCAGGTGACTTCTAAATATATCTGTGTGGCATACAAGTGAGTCCATACTAACAATACAACTTGTACTAGTAAAGACTGATCAATTTACCAATTCTATGCAAGTGGATCCTTGCTCCTGCATCAGTTCACCAATCAGACTTAAAAAAATGACTCTCAACATCCTAGCCTATTTTTTCCGCCTAATTTTTCCAAACACAAGGTATTATAACATACTTGACAGTATCTCATATTCTTAGTCAGTGCTTGATATAACCAAAGAATATAAAATTCATTTTTATTCTTTTTGACATTTACCTGTCAGTTTTGCTCGCCAAAACATCTACTAACCTATGGATATCAGCAAGATGAGCTTTTCAAACAATATGACAGGCTTTATTCTATTTTTTTTTTATTTGTCATACCTAAAGTTAAACTGAACTGAAGGAATGTGATTTAACCTAATGGGGACGAGCCAATTTTGCTTAACACATATTTCCCGTAGACACAATTTGCCCAAGTATACTCAGGACTAGTCTTCAAGGAGTTAATGAGTGCATGACTCAGATCATCACAGATTTACCATTAGCCCCACACATAGCAAATTGCAGCAGGTTGGAATTGAATAACACAGAAGGGCATCACACTGTGGTCTATTCCTGAAGGCAATGGCCAGCTTCTACTGAGTATTAATTTTGCTCCTTTTGTCATTTTTTTCTGCACCTTTACTAATTCACAATCTTGCTTGCAATCTTGCAAATGTGATGTATTTCCTTCTTTCGATAATATGGCAGAAGATGAACTTTAAAAACGGTACCTAATACATCATATAACTGAATCAAATCCAATAATAGAAATTGTACAGTCATTACTCTATGTAACGTATGAAGAGTTTGTTCGCAAAAACCGATAAGTCCACTTTTTTAAGATTTTGAAGTACGGTCTCTGTCATAAAGTACAAAATAATAACTTTTAAATGATATATTGGTCACTACATATAAAGGTACATTTTTGAAGTTATGGTCAAAAGAAGCAAAAATTTTCTTATCATTCTCTTTATTCTTTTTTGACATTTAATCGCAAATATCTCCATTTGGCAAATATGGACTTATCGGTTTTTGCGAACAAACTCTTCGTATCTTCCTGAATAAGTATAATAAATATTATGTATATATATATGTCTATATGTAGTTTCTCTTTCTCTCATTTTCCCTCTCTTTCGTTTTCTTGACAGTTGTGTCAACTTTATTCCTACCAAAGCAGGGCCAATCTACCAGTTTAGCCATAACATGGGAGGACTCAAGAGAGTTGGTAAAGATACCTGTTAGTGTTACCTATTTCATGAAAAGTTATTATTTATTTAAATAGCTAGCTCTTACTCTGCAGCAAAGGTAAGTGTCATGGTAATGACAAAAATTCTGCTCTAGATTGGTTGCTGTGACGAGAAGTTGCTATTTTATAAAACGGGGGCAGAAGTCACACTTACAATGTATCTAGTCAGAAACCTAACAGCACAATCTTGTACAAATAAACCCAAATGACTACAATATGCTGTAAATATATGAAACTGGGACAGAGCAGAATTATCATGGTCAACTCCCAAAATAAACATTGCTGAGACCTCTTGCATACCAGGTTATACTCAAATGCAAGTGTAGCAATTGCAAATAAAGATCTAAAGCAGAATTCTGACTGGCTGAATGATAAATCATGTCACAATGAATTTTCACATATTTACTTTTGATGAGCCCATTTTCATCTGACACTACAAGCTATCCCTGAAGGGTACATAAATTGTCAACCTTACGCAAGTCAAATCTGTCTGGATTGTACAAATACCTTCAACTTAAAGAAAATTCGACTCATGAGGGATTAAGATCAAAAGAATAAAGCAGAAGAGGACTTAAAAAGACCTTCGACTTCAATTATTTGATTTACGCAAGGTCGACTTCAGCAAAGTCTGCTGTGCTAAACATTACTATGCGAGATCTTCAGTTTAAGTAATACAGTTGCACATTGTTATAATGGGGTCGCATACAGCTGATTTAACAAGGTAAATTCTGAAGATCCCATTCCCTTTTCTATTCTTTTGCTCCTATCCCTAATATTTCGATTTCGATTTCGATTTCGATTTATTTTCATATTTCTCGATGAAATAATACATCAAATATAACAAAATCAAATGAAGTACATGATATCAAGCTGGAGACATACATAAAATATTGCAAATATATAAAACATATAGTGGTCGATCTATGACGTTTTGAATCTGTGAATGGATGCTAAAGAAATATGAAGGAACCTACTTAAAAGCGAGCTTGTTGAGCGTAGGTCCCAGTTAAAATCGAGTTAAAGATTAAGATGGGGAGCACGGGTACAACATTGAACAAAACATAGAGAAAAAAAAGTACATTTATACATATGACCAGATACTTGTTTGTTTTTTTGTTTGTTTTTTATTGTTCCATATTCCACATTTCAACAAATACATAAAACATAAACATCACAATACAAAAGCCTGGATAAATTGTCACGTACAGCTTGTAAGACAATAAAACATGTGAAATATGAGGAATCTACATAGAAGCATTGCTTGTAGGGTGTAGATTCCCAGATGCGGATGTGAGATTATTTCTTACTTGGGTATGTAATTAAAGGAATGACAATTTCTGAATTGGAGAAATAAAACGCCAAAAAGTAAAAAGAAAAAGAGAAAAGAAAACAATGAAAACAATGTCCGCGGCACAGACTTCTTGAGTGTTGCGTGATCACCCGAGCGAGGTACAAGTCAGATGCAGTGTACAATAGCAGAGATACCAAATGTGTACAAAGGAAGTTCAGGAGATAATACAGAAATCACGAGCGAGGCACATGTTACATAATCGATAATGTCAGTAATGTGAAGTATGAACAGAGAATATCGAGGAGGATTGAAGAATAGCTATAGATATGAATTCAGAAAAACTAGTTTCAGTTTATGTTTAAATGAATAAAGAGACTGAGATTGGATTATTTCTCTATCCAACTCATTCCAAAATTTAGGTCCTGTAGTGGTTATTGTTTTTAAAGCAGATACGGTTCGTACAGGAGAAAGATGAAAAGAATCTTTTTGTCTAGTAGGGTAAGAATGAACTTCAGTATTTTTGACAAACATCGAAGAAAACACATCAGGGAGACCACCTGAGTTTAATTGATACATAAATGACCCGATATTAAAATGATATAAATCCTGGATCTTAAGTGATCTACTGGAAAAGAATAAGACATTAGTGTGTTCGAAAAATGTGGCGAAGTTAATTATCCGTATAGCTCTTTTCTGTATCAATAATAAAGAATTAAGTCTAGTTGTACAGCAGTTTCCCCATGCCAGGATTCCATAACCTATATAAGGCAAAAATAGAGTAAAATACAATGAATGCAGAACATGTTTAGGAAAAAACTGTTTTAACTTATACATAACACCTACATTTTTATATACTCGATATAACAACAAAATACATACTCGATATAACAACAAAATTATTTTTTCAAGCTATTGTTATGGCCTCTATCAAAATGTGAAGTAACCCAATTGAAAAGTGAATGAACATTTTTTCAAAGTGTCATTAAAAAAATGACAATGCACTGAATTCTACGCTTAGGCTTCAAAATTTGCTTGATGATTTATTTCTTTTAGGTTTTTCTTGTTTTTGTTATATACAGTTGGTTATTTTTTGGCAGTTGGTAATCCTCTTCTACAAAGCAGAAAAGCCCTCTATAGTACGAAATATTCATCCCAATCTTTGAACATTAATTTGTGTAACTATGTTGAGGACATTTAACAATCTTATCCCCCTTCCTTCCCATCAACAAATAATCTTGCTCAGAAGGTATGTGTAATCAAACTAAGGGTTTTGTCCTCTTACTTCGACATTCATAAGAATACGAGGCCAGATTGATTAAAATACAAGACAAGTTTCTACACAAAATACCAGCAGGCTATATACAATGTAAGCTATTAACAGCCAAAATGGAGTAATTTAATATCCTTCGTTTTATATTGTACAGCCTTTGTAAAGCATTTTTAAGCTCTTTTTCGCAAAATTAAGTTTTCAGTCATATCTATGTGTTCATAAGTTTCAGGATGATGTCACTATCAATCTTGGTAACATGCGTAAAATTACATATGAGACATATCGGAATATGCATTATTATAGTACCATTGTGACAGTCATTTTGGATGTCATTTATTTTCTAATTAATTTGACAAATTCACTCAACTGAATTGTATCTAAAAATTAGCATTATTACTTTCCACCATGGGTTCAATCCCCGCTTCATTTTCGAGCACAATATTTAACGTTATATGGGAATATATAAACGAGTTTCCGTTTATTCAGGATATTTATAGACATTTAAAAACTTTAAAAGACCTTCAGCACCCGTGAAACGAGCGAAGGCTGGCAATTCATTTTAAAATTTTACCATAAAGAAAGAACATTCATAATGGAATTTAGATTTCTGACAACTATTTTGGCGGTCATTTTGAAAATCTCAAAAGCCTAAAGAATGCAAGAGTTACATCAAGCAGATTCGGATTCAGCACCTTCGAAATCGGGTGAAAACGATTCTTATGAAATTTTTCGCCATATAGAGAACAGAATAGGGGGCCTAGTTTTTGGCGACTATTTTGGCGGCCGTTTTTGGCGGCAATCTTGAATAGGTACCCTATCTCAAAACCCTAAAGAATGCAAGAGTTCAATCTTCAAGGTTTGGATTCAGCACCCTCGAAAGAGGGTACGTCCACTAATTATTTATTGTTCACGAAGGGAGGGTGTGACAGGAAGCTTTTGTTGTGTAGAATTTAAACTCAAGGATCTGGTGCACACTTTTGGTGGCATATTTGGAAAATTATAATATAGAAAAGGAGTGTATTTCCATCTCATTCACCTTGTAAACAGGTTTGCAGATGCAAATCCCGTCGAAAAAAATCTAACAGAACTGAATTAAAAACATCACTCAGATTCTCCCAAATAGATCTTAGGTACGTGAGACAATGTGACACCACAGTTTCACTTAACTGTTAAAAAAAAAGAAGAAATTACTTGTTTGTTACGATTTCATGTTCCTGCGACAGTTGCACCGGTCATATTTTCTCAAATGACCTATCTAGGTTTTGGGATATAGTTCTACGATGAGTTTGATATGAGGATTATAGTTTTATGTTTCTTAGTAATTAACGTTCGGATTAGCGTTAAGATATTTCATGGGAGCAATAATATGCGGGAACCAAGTCATGGAACCACTGGTCACAAATGTGTTGAGTGTTTTCTTTGAAATGGGTTTCATTTAGATAGCGATTGGATAAATATGTTTAAGAGAGGAAGTGTAGGGTAATTTTAACATTTTACTTGACCGTTTACCCTTGTCTTTTGCTCCCATGGCCCACAATTTATTTTTTCATATGATCACTAAATGGTGACATCCTTTTTATCAAAACAAAACCACGAGCTATTGTCGAAAAAAAAAAAGATGCGAAAATTTTGATATCTATTCATACACGATTCATTTAACCGAATTCTGACGCTATCCACTGTGTGTATTCTTCTAAGTTTGATTTTTTTATATGGGTTTTGGATTCTTTTCACCAACAATTTCTTTAAAATCCATAATGTTCCGTTTTAGATCCAACAAATTACTCTTTTCTGCCCCCACTTCCATGGCTACCACGTAGGTGCCTATTATATACTGATATAGATGATGACAGGCGGGGGGGGGGGGAACATACCAAATGTTCCACTCGAAGGGTTTCAAATGCTATTGAGGGAGGTTATAAGTCCCGAGACGAAGTCGAGGGATTTATAGCCTCATGAAATAGCATTTCAAACCCTGAGGTTGGACCGTTTGGTGCATGTCATCATCTGTTATATTGGTTAGTCAAATACTTCAACGTCAACCACCAGTCCAACGCACTCGATCGCCCGATCAGAGCCCAATTAACTGTGCGCAAGACATTTTAGTTCTTCTGTCATTTGTTATGTGAAAATGTTTTCCCATGGGAGAACATTTACAAGAATGTTCTCCCATGGGCGAACGTAACCAATATAAAGAAGCATATTTTATCACAGTATACTTCAAATACGAATTAAGCACGAATGATTTATATGACTTATGTTGGTCTCCCGATAGTAGCAACATCGTAAGTCATTCCCTCTTCCAGCAAACCAATTTTATCATTCCAAATCCCAGCCTATCTGCCCCTGTGCACTCTCAAGCACTCGCACGCGCATTCAGCACCATCACACATCAGAGTTTATTTTCCCCTGCTATCTTCGCAGCAGAATTTGTATTGTTTACCAATTTACCTACCTACCTTTTCCTCGGGCCGGCCATCTTTTCAAGCAATGCTTACAATGGCGGCCCTCTGCATTATCATTTCTTAAATACAATATTGTTATTGTAATCCCAGCTGCATAGACATGCATACTGTAATATCATTAATTTCCCTTTATATCGTTGTTTATGCAAGTCAAAAGACTCTGTTTCAAATATACTTTGTATGTTTCCCATGTTCACGATTATTCAATTTATGTATATATTGATTTGCAGAAAATAAGGTATCTATCAAACAAACCAATGTTCCTCCATCACGTGACTGTGTTCAGCCAATCATTAACCTGTATTTGACTAACCCATTTATAAGGCTTTGTTAGAGTTTCGTTGTCGATGTCGATGTCCGTGGATGTTTTATTTTGTTGTTAAACGGATCTTTGTGGACAACATTTTTCTTGTTCAGTCATTCTTATCAATAATCATTGATATGAGGGAATACATGTTACAAGCCCTAGTTTTTACCTTAAGCTCAATTTCAACATATTTTTTATAGATATCAGACGATTCTTTTTCATTAGAATGATGTGTTGTGTGTGTAAGGATTTCTGTTCAAAATGAAAATGATTATGCCCCTGTCACACTTTGCCGGAAAGGCCCACCTGAATACAAAAAATGGGCGCGAGGATATTTTAAGGAATATCAACGGATGCCTAAAATCTACCTAAATATCTCATGCGCTTCCCTTATCCGGAAAAAGTATGACAAGGGCTTTAAATGAAGTGAAATGATTTCACACACACACACACTCATATACACACACATGTATACTTATATATATATATATATATATATATATATATATATATATATAATATATATGTATATATTGTGTGTATATATATAATATATATATATGGGTATCTGAATATAAGAACGACCCAATGCCATGGAAGACCATTTCGAGTAAACTTTAAAAAACTTCATATCTTTTTTATTTGTCCAATAATATTCTATTTAACTGTGACGGAAAGGCAACATTGTATATACAAATTAGAACAGATTATTATGACAATTAACATTTACATTAATTGTGGAGAGGCCATTTTGTGTAATGGACTTGGGTCGTTCTTTGATTCATATACATGATATTCTGCTATTGAGATGAGAGAAGGATGAGAGAGGGCGCTATAATATGAATGTAAGAATGACCCAAGTCCTTTATTCTTACATTAATATAATATTTAACTCGTTCATTTCTGGCACTTCCGGGGGTAATTAGGATTTATCATTTATACACAAGATGAGTCCATGCATAAGCTACAATTTCCCATGTCAATTAATTGAATTTGGCCCAAAATTGGACTTGGGTCGTTCTTATATTGAGGTCTTCATATATATATATATATATATATATATATATATATATATGTCTTAACAAGACCGAGAGCTCGGTATAATAAACACATACTTTACGTTGATCACTAGCTACGTCCACGGATGCTCTTCTTCTCGCATCGAATATAAATGGTGAACGAGCTACACTGGTGCTGTACAGGGTTTGAACCCCTTCTCTCTCTCTCTCTCTCTCTCTCTCTCTCTCTCTCTATTGTATATTTATACGTACAGTAATGTATACATAATTTGGGGATAAGGATATACTTACGCAATGAAGGTATTAAATCAGATTATGACAATGCATTCTTATCCATACCACAAATTAGGGTTTGAGGTACATTTTACCTCAGGTTTTCAACATTTTTAGATGACTTTTTGAGATAATGAGAAATATTTTATGAAATATAAAAGAACATAATTATTATCTTTCCAAGAGGAATTATATGAAAATTCGTTGTCAGGTTGTTAAGATATCCTAAACAATGTGACGCTAATAAAAGGTGGGACCCACTTTATGTTAGGAATACTTTGTTTTTGGATATCTCAGCCTGTTCAAAACATCTTAACTTTGAATTGCTGTTGAAATTGTATGCCACTTAACATGACATAGAGTGTTTCATAGGAGGTTCAAAGCTGAATCCTCGTCTCATCCAATAAATAACATCCCAAATTGTAAGTCTACAAGTATACATCATGCTTATGATATCATTTTCAATACTTTTTATGTGAATGTCGACACAAAATAATAGTGGTAATAAGAGAACCTTTTCATGCTGAAGTATGATGCATGTGTGGTATATTCTGTAGTCTATCTTTTTTTCGACCAAATTTTATTGTACTGAGTAACATCTTGTACTTTAAGAGTCTCTCAATCCTTTTGCATTCCAATTCATGTATACGTTCTACCATAATTGAGTGAGATCACCGTTAATTCCGCTATCCTGTGTAATAGCTCTAAATCATCATTCACGTACATATACTGATATGTTTTTATCATTATTTAACATGCATGTTTGAATGTACCAATAAATCGAACAATGATGTTTGTATTTGTTATATATTAAGTTAAGTAAATAGATTCTATTAATGGAAAAGAAACCTTGCTACAATATTACATAACTGTGCTCCTATCGTAAATGTGTGTGTATGTGTCTATGTGGGTGTGTGCGTATGCGATGTATAGAGTTCTGCTTTGATTATACAACATGTATCATGCAATGAGATACAGTACATACTTAAAGCACTAAATATTTTTGTTTTCAGATAAATCTACAATGCATGGTATAATGAGAATAGCCACATACATCATTCTCGATAAATCAAACAAGAGTTTATTTTTGGTACGTTGAATGCAAACACAAATCAAAGAAGCTCAACAGCAATCAAATTATAATAAATTATTGCACTGGAAGCCATCATTATACAAGGCCGGCGGAACTGGGGGGGGGGGGGGGGGGGGGGGGTGGGGGTGGGGGGAGGTGTGGAGGTGCTCGCCCCAACACTTTTTTTTTTGCACCACATATAGGAATGTATAGGATGTCACCAATTTGGCCCCAACCCCAATATTGTTTTTTATCTTTAACCTCGGAAGAGGCACTAGAAAAATAAAAAAAATCTAACCTTGTAGTGTATATAAGCACGGTAATGTCTTTCTTTTTGCGCCTGAAGACCTTTTTGTAGTTCATTTTTTTATTTTATTTTGTTTTATTTGATCTAGTAATCAAAGGCCTTCTTTTTTTTTTTTTTTTGCTGATGAAACCCGGACGTTGCAACAAAAGAATAAAGTGCCCCCCCCCCCCCATACACACACTTTTAAAAACGTAGCCCCGGACATGTTATATACTATGTGATGCCAGTACACACTTACGTTAAGTTCAAAACATTTTAGGTTTCGAAGAGGTCTACTTGCAAAGGAATTTCAGACATCCATGGCATCCATATTACAAACACGACGAATATCCTACAAATATTTACATGAATCCATGTGAACAAAACAGTCAAAGACACATGTAGTAAAAATGTATCAAAAATATTCATCTTGAATTTAAAAAAAAGTGATTTCCAACATCATAAATGAAATTATTTTCACGTTAAATTTCACTTATCAATTGCAAACAGATATTTCAATTTTAGTTGCAATATACATTATCTAATTTTTTCAACTACCACTGTATTCATATTCACACACGTACTCGCATATACTTAAAAACTCCCTTCAAATTCAACTTCTTTCTCTTCTTCTTCTTTTTTCCCTCTCCTTAGTATCAGAAATTATTTGCCACTTCTCATCTTTAAACCCCTCATCCTATTCCCCACAATATTCAAGTACTCATTAACTGTCACCATTCATATTTCTATACCATAAAGCTACCATTCGTTTTTAAAGTGAAAGCACAATCAGTATAATATTTACCAAAAACATATCGCTATTTTATAAACATTGAGCTTATAACAACAAAACTCTTCAACAACAAATACATTAAAGACTTTGTATTTAACGAGACACAGAGCCTGAAATATAATTATACAGTCAAACTAAAAACCAAAAGGATTTGCATAAAACTAATCAAGCGTTATGGCAGAAAAAAAATATGAGATGAAACTAAAGATGAATGTTAAACATATTCTTTACGTGAAAAAAATCATTTAATTATTCTTGATAAATCACCGGGGAAGTTAAGTTTGGAAAATTTTATGTATATGATCATACAAATGGAAAAGTACACCCAGCAATTCAGATTATTGCATTGAAAGGCGTCACATCATCATGCAACGTAAGTCACACTTATACGTAAAGTACACAAGAGTTTAGATTTCACAGAGCTGTAGGTAAAGAGAATAACTACATGTCATATAATCATTCTGTATAAATCTCTCATTGATGGAAGCTTGAATGCAGATATAATTGAATGGTTGAACCAGCAAACCAAATCATTATTTTGCACTAAAAGTCATTATACACATATTATGCAATGTCAATACACACTTACGTTGTACAAAAACATGTTAGGTTTCAAATACGTCTTAAGAAGTATAAATACACGTTCTGTAACCATCGTTGACAAATCGCTATAGAGAGTTTAATTCATGTAACGCTGCTTTATGAAAATAGGTACAGTACAACCAGCTACACACCAAATTACGTATCAGATATGATGAACTGAAAGCCATCATTGCAAGAGATCACCAGTCTCACTATGAGAGAACTCAAGGTTTTATTACATGCTTTCCTGCACAGCTTACCCTCAACAATCTCACATTACTATGATTATTGTCACAAGGTGGAAGACACTTACGTGTAGGCCCTACATACTGCTGCTGTCTCATGGTCTGGAAAATTAACAGTGATAAAGATGCACTTTGTACGAAATCTCAACATAGAGTCACAAACATGTAAATACAATTATAAACCTACTCGCTGCATTCTATCCAACATTTTCCAGGATGATATATGATTTGTTTGCTCACATAGAATGTCGAGTATACTGTTGTGCCACTATGAGATTAATGGTGAATAGTGCCAACCTTGCAGACGTGGTGCTTGGAAGGTTACGCTGGAAGACGATTGAAGAGAGATGCGGTTTAAAATAATTTTTGTCAATCATTTTCAAGACACCTGATGGCAACATGATTATACATACGTTACAAATTCATCATGCCCTTTAAAAATACACACTCACATGGTCTCTGAAAACGCATGGTCTTATAGCCCTACAAGCTAAAACTGAAATAGAAAAAAAAAATCTTTCTCACATTCCCTTCAGATATTCATAAGAGCATACATTAGGCACCTACACCGGTATCTCTGCACATGGAAAAGAAACGGATAAATTTGATATGAACTTTTAACCTGCTTAGTGAACAGACATTGTCCCTAAAAGGCCCCTTATGGTTGAATGTCACCTCCCTACGTCGACCCGCTGCTAGAAAACTTTTCGATTCCGGGTGTCACGTCTTGTGGCGTGATGCTGCTGTGCCTGTACACCTTTCGTGCATGTGTGGAATATGCGACCGTTTTTTTTGTTGCTGTTGTTGTTGTTGTTGGTTTTTTTTTTGTTTGTTTTTACTTTCAATCTTGGCTTTCATTGTCTTTGACTAGATGCTGAATATTGAAGATTCCTGTTATGAATTATGTGGACTTTAAAACACAATGCCCGGTTAAGATTGAGTGCAATACAGCCCACCAGGCGAGACACCGAGACGTGATTGCGTAGTGCATTACGTGTACATGTGTGTGCGAGATTACAGTATAATTGTAGTTGCGAATTGCATGACAGTAAAAACGGGGGGAAAAGGTTCCCGATGCTGTAGTGCTGCCATGACGTATGAAGATCATAAACTTTCATGTAATCAGATCATTAATATTATCTTTGAAGAAATAGGAATACAGTTGAGCTTTCACGTTAGCACTGCAATGATTTGCTGAAACTCAACGTGATGTTTCGGGCGATATCGTTAACCATTGTACAGTATTTCTTAAAAATAGCTGTCACTTGAAAATGTTTGATGTTTTAAATTATCTGAATTGAATTGACATGATGTTATTGTGCCCAAACAAGACTTTGGAAATGTGTAATCCACCAGCTGCGTTGCATACAAGCTATGTTACAAAGAGAAATTATTTAAAGAACAGCATATTATGCATGACACTGTACATATAGCATATTCAGACAGAGAACATTACAAGAAAAGAATATGTTAGTGTACCTGCTACGGAAAAAAAAATATTATGAACAATCATATTGTAATATTCATAATGTACCTTACACATGTGTTCAGCAGATACGCTCTCGCTGCTATTAATGGGAAAATAATGAAGATTTTTATACCGTACTGATCATCTTTTGACCATTGACGAACTCTGTTGATTTATCAATGTCACTTAAATTTACGCGTGTGTTGACTTTTCTTCCTAACTTAAATTCTGCACCTCTCTGTTCTATGACACAGAATTTTTCCTGACCCTCAGAGACACAGGTGAATCTCTTCACGAAAATTCAAACCAAGAAAATAAAAAAGATTATAAAGGAGACAGTACCGCATATCAATGCCGAAATAGTTACATTTAAATGTTTTCCATTATTCGAAAGGCCTTCTGTGTATGTCATTGTTTGCGGACTGGTTGTAGACTGCTGCAAAGTTGTCTCTTCCCTCGTCTGAGGGTCATTCTCATGATCAGTAGATATCTCTATGGAATATGTGAAGTCGAGACATGTTTCAGGCGGTTTCTCACACTGCGGAGCAAATGAACAGCAGTTGATCGGAGACTCAACGTCCATCCAGTACACAGCTTCAATGTGATCGACCGAAGGTTGAGGTTGACTGAGAAATGGCGCCTTTTTGCCATTTTGGAAGCAGGCGATAGACCCCTGTGGATCTGAATTCATTCCCAGAGGCGCAGAACAGCGTACCTCGATCCAGTCTTGGAAATATAATGATGTCACATTCTCACACTCAGCGGGCCCAGGTGGAGCGATGACGTCGGTATAAGCCTCTATGACGTCATTATTTCTTTTGCCGTCTCTGGCTTCTGAGATAAGAAGTATGTAGAGTCCTTCGTCTTCTTTGTGCACATCTCTGACAGTTAAGGTCACAATCAACTCGCCCTCGGTTTTCTTAGCTTTCACTGTGAAACGATCCAACTGTCCAGGTTTCAAACAATGTTCCTCAGTCGTTTCTCCATTTCTATAGAATAAGCAGTCAAGATGCCCAGAGTACATTTCATAATCATACTCTGAATCATTTCGAAATGCGAAGCGGAAAATGATTTCATAGTCTGTTTCCAAACAGAAGTGGTAAACGTGGATGACAGCTGATGGATGGCAACTCAAAACCATCAACGTCAAAAGAATCAGGCGGACCTTGTTGACGGGAGACATTGTATATCCTTTCGGTAAGCTGCTTCGTTGTGTTTGGCAAATGTAGCAGTTTGTGACAGCTCACTGAATTTATAAAAACAAACATAACAAAAGAAGAAATATTCGTAATTACTTTTTAAAACTTGATAACAGGGAGGACAATATTTTGTTAAAACATTGGTCTAACGCTGGGATAATATCATTTAACATGGTTGAAAAGTTGTTATAACGTTTATCTAACGTTGGCATAACATCGTAACAAGGTTGAAAAGTGATTACCACTGATTACTAGAACGTTTATCTAACTTTGGGGCAAGGTCAAAACGAGTAAGAAAGGTGTAGTTTTCAATAAACACTGTTTAAACGCTTTTTTAAAAGGACGTTGTGCCAACGTTATATTTCTGACGTTGTCTCAACGTACACACACTATACGGAGACAACGATGGCCAACGTATAGTATAACTATAACTTCGAAGTTGCATTAATAAATCTTTAGGTGTCTTAATCACCATAAGCTTGATTTGCTTGATTTTGGAAAGCTCATACTGACCATTCATGTACACTGTTATGAAATACGAAAGAAATAAATTTGACATCACTGTCTGATTGGTGCTATGAATTCTGTCCTAATAGAGGTGTTCTCTGGTCAGACTCATGATTTTGTCATTCAAGTTCATATTCCGAGCATTCAATTTCACGCATTTCACGCTAGCAGCATTTTAGTCAGTTTTAATACGCTTCTAAACACAACCACTTAATTGCACTATCTAATCCATCAATAAAAAGCATTCAAATTCATCTCAAACCAAAAAGCAATTCTTATAGGTCATTTACACTCGCGGAAAGGCAACCATGCCCTTATGAGACTTTATAATTAATACAAATGTAAAGTCTCATCAGTGCATTCATTTTAAAGGAAATTAAAATGGAGCTTGAGGTATTTGCGGGTTGTTATTGTTTCGCTTTATTTCTGAATAATTTGACATCATCGTCAATACAAATGTATAAAGATATCTGTTTATTAAGTGTACATTATCACATCATACACATGATACTGCAATTCATGCATAACATGCATTACAATATAAAACGATAAAGGATATCGACAGTATAATGAAAGGAATACAGAGAGAATGAAACATGCTGAAACAGGTACGAACCCATCATATATAAAGTTGCCATTAATATCAAAGGCACACGAAAAAATAAAACACAGAGTACCAAAGTAAGCACAAAAACAAGTCGAAGAACCCCAAAACGATGAACGAGGTATCAAACCAAGCTACGTATACAGGTGTTAACAGTTTGAAATATAGCATTGCCAATTGAAACACATATTATTAAGGACATAATAATAAAATGGAATTTGACAAATAAGCTACGACAAAGAAAAAGGAAGAAGATACAAAAATTTTACTCGAAACTGTGTATAGAGGCAGCTTCTTCCGATTTTCAGGTATTCCATCACAGTAAATGGTTGCAAATATAAGACTATAATGTTATATAAATGCTGGGAAACAAGATAGCAAACATTATTATTCAGTTATTGTTGGATGTTTTTAGTTCTCTTAGAGTGAATGGTCATTGTGACATTTGAAATAATTAGTGAAAGCAAGTGGGAGTTTAAAGTGATTGATTTTATGCATGACGATATCTGTCTTATACGAGGGTAAATCAGACAGGCTTTTGCTGATTCAATGCGTCTACCTATTTCTCTGTTTCGTCTTAGTGCTTTGCTGCATGAATCTCTTTCACTATTCCACCGTATTTCTGCTACCTAAGATTTTTTTTTCTCTTTTCCTGGGAAGCATATCATCTGAAACAGTCTATGGAATGATCAATGCATGACATGATATTATTTTTTTTATTCTTCTTCTGCTTCTTCTTCTTCTTCTAATTATTATTATTATTATTATTATTATTATTATTATCATCATTATTATCATTATCATTATCATCAATATAATTACTATTATCATCATTATTATTATCATTATTACTATTATTATTTTTTCGGCATTTCCAAGACATCACAAGTTAAAACAGATAAACAAACCAAACAAGCAAAATACAAGAATACAAAATTTCAGGCTTTCCCTCGTGAGTTGCTGGGTTGGGGAAAAAAGCAATCAAAATCAAAAAGACCCTTGGGCCTCTCCAGCCAACTTTTACTTAGAAAGGGAATGGCTAGTAACTGATCAGTGGGAATCAGTGGGAATGCTAGGGGATGATTGTTCCAATCCTTGTGGGATCATTTAAGAGTATATTATATATCTATTGTTGTGTGAAAATGATTTGCTTCAAAATGGTCTCATATTCAAGTAATGTGCAATTCAATGTTTCCAGGTTAGCATGTCTGTACAGTGCTGGGGCGATCGTTAACGGCCCGTTAACGATCGCCCCGACACTGTACAGGCATACTAACCTGGAAACATCGAACTGAACCCTGAACCACGATATAAAATCTGCTCCCTCTATCTACTCCTTTAAAAGGAGATTGAAGTTTTTTCTTTTGCAATCCTATAATGACGACCCCCTGAATCAGATTAGTTCATAGGCTTATTTTGTTTCCCGTCCGCAAAATCTTTATTGCCGTTTTTTTTTCATTATTGTTACCTTTGCCTTAGCTTTGATTATGATAAGATCTTCTTTAACTTATACCTTGCAGTTGAAGGGTTTGTTGTATATTCTTCTTTTCTTCTTCTTCTCTTTCTTCCTCTAACCTCCGATGATCGTTGTCTCTGTTGCTTACTCCTGTCTATTTTGTTACCTCTTCGTCGCGCTGTAGTCTTGTTTCCTGTCGTGTCGTCGAGTCAGTTTTCTTCCCTATAAGTAGTCTTGTTGCTGTCCCAGTCTGGTCTCATGCTCATTATTTCGTTTGTTATTGTTTTGTGTGTAACTGTTTGTCCGTCTGTCTCTTAGTGGGCTGCTAAACTTTTTATGCCAAACTTTTCGTGCTGCTTTGTTGCTATATTTAGTCAAATTTTGCATCGAGTTTTTAATACAAGAGGGGCCCACACTCTACAAGCATTGTCTTTTTAGTGGGTCCCTCCGTTTTTTCACACAGTGCATATTGACAATTCTTTCATTTTCGTTACTTCTGCAACAATTGCAATGTATTGATACTATTAGTTTTTCTCATTATTGTTGGTTTCTTTGTACGAATTTACATACATTGTATCTGTCACTCAAGAAAGTGAGATTTATGTCTGTATGATTTTATTGTGGAAAAACGAATAAATTCGAACTTGAACTTGAACTTGAACTTGAACTGCATATTACCGTCAACGATTGCCCCGACACTGTACAGGCATGCTAACCTGGAAATATTGAAGTGCATATTACTTGAATATGAGACCATTCTGAAGCAAATCATTTTCACACAACAATAGATATATAATATACTCTTAAATGATCCCACAAGGATTGGAACAATCATCCCCTAGCATTCCCACTGATTCCCACTGATCAGTTACTAGCCATCCCCTTTAAGGAAGCACATCAGGGAGTAATTGAACACACATGCAAACACATAAATTTGATACAAACAATACATTATATGATATTATATAAAAATGATATAACGTAATATGACATTCAAACTAGGCTTACTGCTATACGCCTTCTGCGCCATGATGCCAACACTCTGGGTATCCCTGTGAGTTCAGAATAACAAAGCCCCTTCGTTATATTCCACTGCATATTTTCGAATCTGCTTTGAATAAAACTGTCGCTATAATATATACCATCTTAAGGAGGGGGTGCTGGTAATAAGTCGTACACTATTATTCATATAACCTTAGTATCTTGTGTGTCCATGTACCTCGTATGAGATTACCAATATTACGCATTATATTTTGGATCAAAAATTTGTCTTCCATTGATTGGTTAAAAGAGCTTCACAAGATTATAGGTATTTTGAACTATTTTAGAGTGTTGGTGTGTTTGACACTCCATGAAGTACTATTTGCAAAATGACGTCACTTTTATGACGACATTTTGTAAATAGTATATACTATTTGCAAAATGATGTCACAATCACCCTTCTTTACAATCAAGTGTACGTGGTCCGTCCACGTCCGGTCCCGAATTCTAGTGTTCAGGTTTGCAGCGGCCATACGAGCGCTTGCATACATGCGACGGTCAACTCTGGCGGTGCCACGGCTGCTACGTTTTTCAATTTCCGGTCTCTCGCACTGTTGCTTATTGCAGGCGCTGCGCTGCCGCCGCAGTGCGGCTAAGCCTAACTGCGACCAACCCCAACACGCAGTGTTGCAGTGTAACTGTGTACACGGAGCGTCCCGGGGTTAGGCTAAGCCTATAATGATTTTCACTTTTTATTCAAATTTTTGATCCAAAATATAAAACAAATATACTTTGCCTAGTTTCGAGTTTCTTGTTAAAACTATGGGCCTCGGTGACTCCAAACTAGTACTATTCACTTCGGGGCTGCGCCCCTCAGTGAATAGTACTAGTTTGGAGTCACCTCTGCCCATAGTTTTAACAAGAACCTCTCAAGGCCAAGTATATTTGTATACTATTTATAGAGTATCATTGTGTGATGTCATAGCCATTCATCACCATGGAATTCTGGCCCGAGTGCACCTTGTGCCTGCCCTTGGTTCCAACAAAAGATTTGACAACGTAATATGGCATTATCACTTTGATAGGGTCTGTAAGATATACGCCTCTATACGTTGCTATAAGATTATATCCCGGTAGGCCTACTAGTATTTATGTCACTTATGAATTCATCATTGAATAGCGCAACATGATAATAGAAAACTTTATATTGATGGTATACTATTAACTACCTGTATCGTTCAAAACATCATCCACTCCTGACTAATTAATTTGGCAAGCCGCTGCTTTCAGTACAGCCTATACTGCGCTAGTGAACGGGATCTGCAGTAGACGTAGACACACAGGTCGCTCCCACCTCTCTCCTGCTGAAGTATTAACATAATGACAGAACGTGTTTTTTAATGCATAGAGCCAGTCTCCACGGTAACACACTGTACATTATTACAATGTGATAATGCATTGATTTTGTGGCACGGAGGGGGTGGGGGATATAGAGCCAACTTATTTCAAAATCGACCACAAATGTCAAAATGAAGGTATATGTACTAATGACTTATCTGTACCGTTCTGAAATGGCGTTTCATCCACTCCTGACTAATATAAATTTGGCAAGCCGCTGCTTTCAGCGGGTGAACGGCATCTGCCGTTAAGGTGAACGGTATCTGCAGTAGGCCTCATAGATTAGGACCTATGGATTTGCTGTCCTATTCTATACGTGCATAATGTAAAGTATACTGCAGGGCAGGAAAGTTGTGGGACACTAGATTCATATTTATTCTTCGATTTACATATTTTACTTTGACAATGTCACAAAGGTAATACCAAATGTGTGCTTAGTATACTCCTATATACTCATCGACCGTCGTGATTTTATCAGCTTTTAGATCAACAGATTTTATCTTACCAGAATGAAATTCATCTAAAAAATTTAATCACATTATTGAGAAAATACATCCCGTTCAGATGCTGCTTTTCCACTTTTTTTCCTTTGAAGTTCAGTTAAAAAAAAGAATTACAACAAGAATGAATACAGAGTATTTGACACACATAAATTCAGAACTCACAGAGAGAAATAATGACCCAGAAAATACAGAGAAGGAAAAGCGAAAGAAATAACGAGATAAAGCCTATGAGAGAACAAAAAAGGAGAAAATAGAACAGAGAAAACACCTAGTGAGAATAAAAGAAACATAAAAGAAATGAAGGAAACAGAAAATAAAAGGGGTTGTGTAGAAAGGAAACGAGAAGCAAAGCCTGTCGGAAAGAAAATGGGCTAGGGATACATAATGGGTATAAAAGGTATATGTATTAACTGTCCCTGTGCCTGGTTGGGTAATTTTGTGCTGTATCTCTGTGACCCCTCCCCTACCATAACATTTTATGCATAATGGATCCCCCCCCCCCCCCCCCCCCCATGCTCGATGGATATACAGAGCATTGAAGCATGCGAAATTTGTTTGAATGCTTATGTCCAATGACAATCATTCATTCAAAATATTGGTCAGCAAGGGAGAAGTGGACGTTAGCTGTGCACATTGGTTTGTGTCTGGCTGCTTAATAGGGCAGGGCATTGTCAATAACATAAGCCCCCTTGACCTCACATCACATCCCCATCAACACCATTGCTTGAAACAAATAAATCCGAGAAACATCTCATGACATTAATGGAATCTATCTCCGGCATGTGAAATTTCGGTTTTAAAAGGTACTATATACATCCACGAAAATATAAACATTATCAAAAAATCATGAAATAAGTGTATGAACCTTGATTTGCTTAGAGAGTGGTTTTAGTGTTGTATATTGCAGTATAACATGGAAAATTATAATTCCAATCTGAGGTTGCTAAATATGATAACAAAAAAAAAAATCAAGATTTTCACAAAACTTGAAATTATGGATATAGTACCTTTTGAAACCGAACTCTTCATGTAACGTAATTATCTTGTGTATCCATGTACCTCGTATGTATACATCTTTATAATAGATTACCAATATGACGTGCTATTCATAGAGTATCAATGTGTGATGTCATAGCCATTCATCACCATGAAATTCTGGCCCGAGTGCTGCTTATACCTGCCCTGGGTTCCAATCAAAGTTTGGACAACATAATAAGGCCTTGTCAGTTTGTTAATATGCTGTGTACGATATGCACATGAATATGATTATATAGCATAATGTTGACTGTATGATGCCTAAACGGATAGAGTATACTACTCATTTTTTCACTCATTAATCCACAGTCAAAATATATCAGTAGTATTAAATACCGATTCTCTTCCGTATTTGAGATTCATCCTAACATGCCTTTTTTTCATGTCGTAATTTGAGGACTTGCTGTTATTCAGTTTCTTCTTTTGTGTCTAAAACAAGCTTATCACGGTTCGTATACCTTTTCCCATGCTCATTGAATAATCAATGGCATGACCAGCCCAGCCGTGGGGGCCGTGGGGGCCGTGGGGGCCGTGGAGGCTCGGGCCCCCACACTTTTTGTGCACCATACAAAGGAATACATAAGGTGTCATCACCTTGGGCCCCTACACTTTTTTTTAAACCTGGAAGTACGTAAGTGGCACTAAAATAGAAATAGATAGGGATCTTGAAGTATGACGGCGGTAAGGTTATGTTTTTTCTGTGAAGACCTTTTTTTTTCGCCTGTCAGCTGAAGACACCCGGAAGTGGACGGGGAGAAGAGATGGGCCTTTTTCTTTTTCTTTTTTTCTTGATTTTTTTTTGCTTGTTAGCTCATGAAACCCGGAAGTGGGCCCTCACACTTTTGAAAACACTACGCCGGCCCTGAATGGTATGTATGCTTTTAATATTGTATGTGCAATGTTTGTATTCTTAACTTGTATGTGTGGACCCCTATGAAAACCAGCCTTTGGCTGAGGAGGGTGTTCCACAGTGGAAAATAGAAATCGAATTAATTATATTAATTCATACGTTGCAATGAGAATAGGAAAAGTATGTTACATATGAATATCATCATTGAATAGCACAACATGATATATAGAAAATGCTCTATTGAAAGTATGAATGACTCACCTGTATCCTAAAACGGCGTATCATCCACTTCTGACTAACATGCATTCGGCAAATGCGCTACTGCGCCGCTGCTTTCAGTACAGCTTTTGTGAACGGCATCTGTTGTAGATATAGACTCGTCAATCGCTGCCGCCTCTCTCCCGTTGAATAATTATTAACATAATGACATGCTCCTCAATGCATACACCCAATCTCCATGGTGATACATATTACAACGTATGCTGCATTAATGTTGTAGCACGGTGGGGGGGGGGGGGGGGGAGGAGCGTGAACACTGAGAGCGAATTAAATGTACACGTGTACTAGTAATTATACCGTCGCGGAAAGCGCCGGAAGATAAGAATCATACTGGTATACGCAGGAATATTCTGGTTGCAAGAGTGATGGCGTTCAAGAGGGGAATGGGGGAGGAGGCGGGGACACGCAAACGAAGAAGCCGCTCCTCCGCCTTAACAAGAGCTGGCATTTGCATAGCATACTTACAAGTTAAGCGATCTGGCGCACATTTTCGATGGAAGTTTTTGGAAATTTTTCAGTCACAAAATGAAAGAAAAATGAATAGGACACTGTGAGTGTCTGAAACGTGTATCTGTCATTAACCTTGACCCGCGTGGTCGTCTTTTTACTTGTAGAAGTCTCTGGAAGTGGACAGAGCGAAGGTCAAGAGTGGGAGGGGCCTCTCCACATCGGGATCGTTCGGCAGATTGTGTGATTGCAATTCAGGGGAAAGGTGAACACTCAAGCCAGGACCCCCCCCCCCCCTCCCCTGCCACACAAGGGAGCGTAATTTGCATTCTTATTTCGTTTCATTTCATTTCATTAATTTATTGTCTATAAAATGGAAAATTTCTGTGATTCAAGTGGCATTCAATGTACATAGATACACATATATAAAACGCACATTTCAGAATGAACTACAGAAAATAACAACACATCATTAATTCATTTAAAGTAACACAGTGAAATTCATTAACCTGGTGCACGCTCCTGGTGGAAGTTTGTTTTTGTTGTTATTTTTTTCCTGTCACAAAAATTACGAAACATGAATGAGACAGGAAAAAAATCTGTCACCGCTTAATCAGCAATGTGTGTCTTCCAATATCTGCATGTCTTTATGTACGTAAACTGAGCGAGAGGATGGTATTGGGATTTTGTATAAGCCACAATGTCCTCCTATATCATTTCCTCTCTTAGCCTTAATCTAGGCGGAGGATGCAGAAGTTGTCTTTGCTGTACGCAAGACGCCTGATGCGGTGAAACTATCGTTTTTGCTATTCAAAATGATGCGGCGAGACTACGAACAAAGGATTCGCTGCCGCGGCGCAAAACGTCCACTCTTCGTAATCTCGCAGAGGCTGCATCATCACGCGTCATCGCTTTGCAAAAAGACAATACTCGCCTCATGCATCAGACTTTAGCGTTGCACTTAAAACAACAGCTGCATCTTCCACCTACAAAGGCAACTACTCTCTCCATATCTCCCTCCCCCCTCCCGTCATCTCAGCTTATCTCATCTTTTCCCTCTCTTTCGTATCATCTCTTCTAATCCAGTCTCTCCCTCTGCATGCCTCTCATGATGCGGAACTTCGGTTTTAGGTATCGTTGTGGTTCTTTATACCTCTTCAGTACATTTTGTTTATAATTATATGTGTCCCATTATGATGTGATGTGTTTTTCTTTTCTCTCTCTCTCTCTCTCTCTCTTTCTCTCTTTCGGGGCCTAAGTACAAGCTATATAATATGTCTTTGATTTAGGATCTCCCACGTCGGGTTCTTTGGACTACATCCATTTGTTGGAAGTGATCTTATTAGTATTATTGTTTCTGTTATTTTTGTACATAAAAATAGACAAAATATCATTGCACAGTAATAATTTTAATCATTATTGTAACTCAGTTATGTTTGTTTCATGCTTTCATGAACACAAAGTGGAAATAAAATTAAATCAACCAATCAATCCCACACGATGAAGCTTCTGGATCTATACAGTTGAATTTCAACGATCTGGTGCACAGTGGGTGAAGAATTTGGACAATTTTTGATCAGGAAAGAACATTTTGTTTCTATCACATTAACCCTCTGAATAGGTGACTGTGCAAATAGAAAAGTGCCATTGTAGTCACTAATAAACTAATGATTGTGTTCGCCTGTAATAGTAGATTTCGGTACAAAATTAGAAGCGATTAGTACCATTAACAATCATCGCCAGCGGGATATATCTATACATGACTATTGTATAATGATTTTATTTTCTTTCTTTCTATAATTTCGTTTTTGATTTTTTTGTTGCTGTTTCCGAAGTGAAGAACTCCGACGGGATAAGGATTTTCATGGTTGAAGTAGGTCACTTCCAACGCTCTCTACCAATCAATGAACACGTATTTGTAGGGATTATATTCAACGTTGACTTGAGGTAAAACACGTCATATTTCACCACACACGAAATAATAATGATATTAACCTAAAGGCCCTACCTTGTATTCTTCTTTTTATTTATTTTTTTCTCTTTATTTTGCGTTTTCCCCTCCAAACCACTTAAGTAAAGGCTGGTAAACAAGACCGTGCAATGCCCCGCAATGTTGATGGCCAACATGTCCAGACCCCTTGCGGCACCCCACTCAACATGCCCACGATGCAGCGCCCTCTAGAGTCGGGGTACTGAATCCTCGACGTAGGCACAGACGTGAGTTAGCCTGATTGTTAATAATATTATAGGCTGCGGCTGTCGACGTAAGCATTCGCTAACGACTACAGTACATGTTAACCAAATCCCTGCAGGCTGCTGCTCACTGCTTTAGATTTTAACTGCTCCCCCGAAGTGTCAGATTTGTAGGGCCTACATGATTCCTATGATTCCTTTCTCTCGTTTCTCATTTTTCCAAGAGGTCCCCCCCCCCCCGAAACGAACGTGTGTGTGTGGTGGTGGGGGGGGGGGGGGGTGGAGGGCCTCTGCATAATATCGTTGCTCTTGATATCAGTTGTTGGGTTTGTCTGTTTGTTTGTTTGTTTTTTTAATTTGGGGAGGGGGAGGGTAAAAGTTTTTTTTATTGACATATCAAAAGGCTTCCATCGCTCAGTAACTTTCTAGTATATAATATTATGTACTTCGTATTTGATTTTGATGACAGCCATCTATCATCGTTTTAACAGAATATATTTCATTATGTTTATCAACTCTCTCTCTCTCTCTCTCTCTCTCTCTCTCTCTCTCTCTCTCTCCCGCGTACAATCAACTAATTTCCAAGTACATATACCCGCTACTTTTATACACGACAAGAAACTCATTGTTTCTGACATGGAAAGGTTTTTTTGCCTCCTGAAATTTGGTGTACAGTTGACATCAATGTTTGAACAAACCTTCATGATCACTTTTACAACTACAGCGTAATACATGTACAGCTAAAACTTCAACCTGCATCATGTCGCTTCCACTCACTTTGTCACTGCAGAAAACAAGCAACCTTGGGGGTGCTTCATAAAGCTGTTCTTAGTGTTGGGAATGACTTAAGAACGACTGGTGATCAGTTCATGTGCTGAATTATGGACATTCTGATAAGTATAGCACATCAGAACTGATCGCCAGTCGTTCTTAAGCCATTTGTAACTTTAAGAACAGATTTATGAAACAACCCCATATATCAATCAAATCACACTTGGGTTTTTCATGTTAGATGTGACTTACTAAATGTAGCCACCCAACATTGCAAATAATCCATGAGGAATGCGTGTTTCTGGAATTTTTCAGAAATAGTGGATTTATTTTTGTAAGAAACTCCATGAATCATCTTACACTATGTACAAGTTTACATCAAATATACAAACATTCAACATAATATGTCACTCATGACCATTCAAAGCAATAAAAGCATGACATTCATTTCAACAACAACAAAATAGATGAAGAAAAGTTACCAAAGATATGTATGCAATTAGCAATTCATAATCAAAATAAGCTTGACAGATAGCACAAAATGGCACAATCCCACATTCAGTGTTTGATCCCTCAATATCTGCACCCCAAGACATTTTGCACTAAATATCTATATTACTTAACAGAAGGTGTGACATACTAAATATCCCCCAGCAGACACAAACTAATATTGACCTGTCATGCAATATTCACCCTATTGCATCAAAGTTTGCCTCCATTGGTTTTCTGCACAAAACTGAAACAATGAAATTCTTGTTGAGGGTACAGCATGGTGACAACTGCAACATGCACACTGTTAAGTAAATCCACATGCGGATTGTAACTGTGTTCTAGTAAAGAATTAGGACATTGTAGGCAGTTAGTAAATTACAGTTAATGAAGTTTCTTCACTTCTCAAATTTTTTGAACACCTGCAGAAATAAGGTGATACAATGTATGCAGCATCATTTTCTTTTTACAGCCATATGTAATTCGCTGGATTAGCAGTATGTGTGTAACTGTAAAGATTGAATAATAATCCCTCAGAGGCTGCTAATAATAAAATAATCGTATCAACCATTCACAAAAGGCTGTACAAATTTCAGACAACTTTCACAAGCTATAAACTGAGGTATAATATAGATCAACAAGAGTGACTCAAAAATGGGGAAAAATGGGGAGAAACATACAAAAATATTTCATTAGACAGATATCATCCAGGTACAGAGTGTCAACCTGCGACAGCAATTTTACATAAACTCCAAACGGACTAGCAAATGACTAGCGGACTGAGAACTTCAAATCCAAGTACAGTGTATCCCTTTCAAAATTAATTAATTGTCGGAATGAAAGGACTAAAAGCCTACTTGAAAATGAAACTTCATGTTCTACTAACTGTCCTGACTTGGTTCTGGTCCTTTATTTCCTGGCTCTTTCTAAAAGTCTAAACTCCTGGGTCTTTTGTGTATATCTGAGCAATTGTTACTACAAATACAATACACAAAATGGGATTAAAGAGGATGGCTAGTAACTGATCAGTGGGAATCAGTGGAAATGCTGGAGGATGATTGTTACAATCCTTGTGGGATTCATATAAGAGTACATTATATATCTATTGTTGTGTGAAAATTATTTGCTTCAAAATGGTCTAATATTCAAGTACTTGGAATGTGCAGTTTAATGTTTCCAGGTTAGCATGCCTGTACAGTGACGGGGCGATTGTTAACATTAAACTGCACATTACTTGAATATGAGAGCATTCTGAAGCAAGTAATTTTCACACAACAATAGATATATACTGTAATGTACTCTTAAATGAATCCCACAAGGATTGGAACAATCATCCCCAGCATTCCAATTGATTCCCACTGATCAGTTACCAGCCATCTCCTTTAAAGACATCCATGGTAGCATATTTAAATCACTGCAGGTGACTTCTATTTAGAAGTTCTGAATATATCTTTGTAGCATAAGTCCGTAACTACAATACAAATAAAGATTGACAAGTTCATAAATTTTGTGCAAGTGGATCCTTTTTCCTGAATCAGTTCACCAATTAGACTAATACAAATTATTCCCAACATCCTAACCTATTTTTTCCTAACACAAGGTATTATAACATGAGATAATCTCATATTCTTCATCAGTGCTTGATAAAACCAAAGAATATAAAATTTATTTTTGTTCTTTTTTTTTTTTTTTTTTTTTTTTTTGGGGGGGGGGGGGGGGGGGGGGGGCATTAACCTGTCAGTTTTGCTAGCCAAAGCATCTACTGACCTATGGGTAACTATCAGTGAAATGAGCTTTCCAAACAATATGACAGGCTTAAATTCTTTCCGTGTCTAAAGTTACAGTAAACTGATATTGGGGACAAGCTAATTTTGGTATAACACACATTTCCCATAGACACTGTTTGTCCGAGTACACTCATGACTTGTCTTCAGTGGGTTAAGGTGTGTATGACTCAGGACATCACAGATTTACCATTAGCCCCACACATAGCAAATTGCAGCAGGTTGGAATGGAATAGCACAGAATGGCATCACACTGTGGTTTATTCCCAAAGGCATTGGCCAGCTTCTACTGAGTATTAAGTTTGCTCCTTTCGTCATTTTTTTCTGCACCTTTACTAATTCACAATCTTGCTAGTAATCTTGTAAATATGATGTATTTCCTTCTTTCAATAATATGGCAGAAGATGAACTTAAAAAAAAAAAAAAGTATCTAATACATCATTTATAACTGAATCAAATCCAACAATAGAAATTGTACAGTCATTACTCTATGTAACATATCTTCCTGAATAAGTATAATAAATATTATGTATATGTATATCTATATATAGACTCTCTTTTTTGCTTTTTCCCTCTCTCTCTCTCTTTCTTGATAGTTGCGTCAACTTTGTTCCCTCCAGAGCAGGGCCAATCTACCTGTCTAGATATAACATTGGAGGACTCAAGGAAGTTGGTAAGATACCTGTTCCCTATTTCATATAAAGTTGTTTCCATATAATAATAACAGCTAGCTCTTACTCCGCAGGAAAGGTAAGTGTCGTGGTAATGACAAAAAAATTATGCTCTCAATTGGATGTTGTGACAAGAAGTTGCCATTTTATAAAATGGGGGTCAGAAGTCACACTTATCTAGTCTGAAACCTAACAACATAACATTATTCTTGTGTAAATAAATCCAAATGACTATAATATGCTGAGGGCATACATAAAACTATGACAAAGCATAAATTACAGTCAACTTGCAAAATAAACATTGCTGAAACCTCTTGCATACCAGCTTACATTCAAATGCAGGGGTAGCAAGGGTGAATAAAAATCTATAGCAGAATTCTGACTGGCTGAATGACAAATCATGTAACAATGAATTTTCATATATTTATTTTTGACAGCCCACTTTTGTCTGACCCTAAAGGCCATCCCTGAGGGGCCCATAAATAGTCAACCCTACGCAAGTCAAATCTGTCTGGATTGTACAAATAGCTTCAACTTAAAGAAAATCCGACTCATGAGGGATTAAAATCAAAAGAATTAAACAGAACAGGACTTAAAGAGACCTTCGACTTCAATTATTAGATTTGTGGAAGGTCGACTTCAGCAAGGTTGACTGTGCGAAACATTACTATGTGAGATCATCAGTTTGAGTAACACAGGTGCACCTCGTTATGAGGAGGTCGGATACAGCAGACAGCCCTGATGTAACACGGAATTCTAAAGGTCCCATTCATTCTTTTCTTTTTTACCAATCCCTAATATTACAAGATACCCGACATAACAACAACAACAACAACAAAATGATTGTTCAAGCTATTGTTATGGCCTCTATCAAAATGCAAAGTAAACCAAATGAAAGTGAATGAATATGAATATCTGCATTTTCAAAGTGTCAAGAAAAAATTTATCTAGTTTTATATTTTTTATTTTTAAATTTCATCTATATTTTTTTTATAGGTTTTCATTGTTTTTGTTTCAGTTGGGTTTTTGGCAGTTGTCAATCCTCTCTAAGCAGAAAAGGACGCCCTCTATAGTACAAAATATTTGTACCGATCACCTTTGAACATTTGTTGTGTAACTCTACACATAACTCATGTTCAGGACATTTAATAATCGTATCACCCTTCCTTCCTGTCAACAAATAATCTTACTAAGAAGGTGTGTGTAATCGAACCAACAGTTTTGTATTCTCACTTCGACAAAAGAAAAAAGAGGAGAAGATCAAATCAAAAAGCTGTTCTTAAAGTTACGAACAACATACGAACGACTAATAATCAGTTCTGATGCGTACTATACTTATCAGAAATTTCAATAATTCAGCACAAGAACTGATTACCAGTCATTCTTAAGTCGTGCGTAACTTTAAGAACAGCTTTATGAAACACCCCCCTGGTCTTTATGATGTAACAGCAACTCTCCTCCATCACTGTGAATTCCTCAGGGTCTGCTCTGAAGACTACCATTCCTGGCCGTCATGTTGCTGACGAGGGCACACCACCTTAAACCCTTTCTGTGCCACGGGCTTTGAATGGTGTTTCCTGGGCTATGGGGTTTTCTCAGTCAATTGGCAATCAGAGCATGCAAAGGGTTCATTGAGGCTAGTTGTGCCTCAAAGGAGACAAACCACCTAATTCCCTTGCCTTCCCAGTTTGTACCATGTAGGTACTTTGCCGGACAGCCGTGATTTATTAAGCCATCATTTACATTACAGATGGAGTGCAGCATCCAATAACCAGATTGGTGAATAATCCCATCTCTGCTCCAATCCCAGGCAGTCTGTGTACCTTCAATACAGCGTTCAGTACGGTACGTGGCGCTCTGAGAAAGCATGTAGGTTACCCATCTGGCTCATACCACTCTGTATGTGGGCGATGTGTACCTCCACGTTGTTCTGAAAGCACCTGTAGTAAGAAGAGGATCCAGCAGATAATATTTTATTAAAGGTACTGTTTCACAATCTACCCAGTCTGGAAAATTTGAGCCGAGGGATTGAAGTTGTACAGTGCACTCCCGTTATAACGAAATGCTCGGGGCCGGCAGTTTTCTTTCGTTATAATGAAATTTCGTTATAACCGAACAAATACAATATATAACGAAAACAAGGAAACCACGTATATATATCATATTCTGTTTGCTGAATACTCATACACTGGAAAGCTATGTGAAATGTGATGGGATAACTGTATTACAATAATACACGCAAGTTCCCCTCAGAAACTGTGCGTGACACAAGGAGCGAACACACAGTGGTGAGAAGCGTTCACTCATGCAGAGACGCTATCCTTGTTCTGCTACGTATTTTCGAAAGCAATTCGCATTTTGTTATAACGGAGCACATTTCTTTTGTTTTTCTTTGTCTGTGGCGCTCGGAAATTTCGCTATAACCCTGTTCGTTATAAGCGAATTTTGTACCATAGACTTTAATGGTGATAATTTTGGGACCAGAAGATTTACTTCGTTATAACGAAATTTCGTTATAACCGTGTTCGTTGTAACGGGAGTGCACTGTACATGTATGTATGCCGGGAAAGTCTCTGATACTGAATAACTATGAACCTTTGATGAAACTAGGGTTGGAAATGAATAATGAAATGCATTTTAGTGACCATATTTGCCACACTCATTCCCCCCCCCCCCCCCCCATTAACAACAGTGCCAGAATTAAACTACTCCACAAGCACTTTATTAGCATGATATTTGTTAATATATCCCTTGGGAGTAAACGGCTCAATTCTCAAGGATCATATGATAGCATTCTGATAATGCATAAATTTACACATCGTAATGCCAGTCAATCTGCAAAGTTCAATTTCTATTTTGTTTGTTTTTGTTTGAATAAATCGAACAACCAAAAAAAGTTTGACAATGTCTCAGGCCCTTTTACTAACACTGCTGGTTATACGTACCAACCCGATTTTATTCCTGAAGTGTAAAATAATCCTCCTCTGTTCGTAAGCCAAGCAGCTACCGGTACTTGAATTTAATGAGTTTAGGACCAGTTTAAAAACAAAACTCACATTTTTAATCAAGAACACTACTGAGTTTGAATAATGTTATGACAGGAATTTTGTTATGCTTGTATTTTAACAGTTGCTGCACAAATTAAATGTCCTTTTGTTATAAACATAACAAATGAATACACTTTACTATCATCAGAAAAAATAAACTGCATATCATGCTGAGCATGAATGACTGAACAGCAACCACTCACTTGAGGTTTGAAGGATGAATCTTCCTCTTCAGATCAGCGATGGATTCGTTCAGGGAGCTGTAGCCGACGGAATTCATGTCACCTTTGGCCAGAGACTGCAAGACAAAAGAAGACGACAAAGAGGGAAAACCTTTAAATGCCGTTCTCCTTGAGCAATGGACCAAAACAAGCAAAGTTCATGGCGGAGAGAAGACAAACATGTGTGATGGTTTCTGGTTGGTTTGCTGGCTTTGAAATGTCTGTTTGTCTTTCTTTTCCTCCCCCTCTATATTTGAATCTTTTGAAAAGCCTACAGACGTTCATGAAGTTGGAGCATTTAAAAAAAAAAAGTCTGATAGTTGCATAAATACAGTGGACTCCCATTATAACGAAGTCCTCGAAACCAGCGGTTATCTTTCGTTACATCGATTTTTTTTTTTCATAACCGAAACAAATAAACAATAAAAATACAAAGAGTGGATAATGTTGTGGGCTGAATTTTCACTTCGTTGTGACCAGAATTTTGTTAACCTGTGTTTGAGATAACAGGAGTGCACTGTATCAAGCTATTATAATTCAGCCAAAACCGAACTCAAATGATAACAGGACCTCCAGATATAATATTAAAGATTTCACAAACACCAACGTCATCAGTTTTATTATTTAAAAATATCTTTCTTGAAATAAATTTGCTAGAATGCACTGAATGCATGGTTGCAGTTATGAAAAATATGACTCTTGCAGGATAATAAATTTTGTACTATCTAAGAGACCTCAACATTAGTAAGAGAAAGAATATCTGTCAGGGTTTGGAAGAGTAAAAAGAAAATTGCATCACTGGGATGTGTAGGTCATCGTGCACTCGGTGTTCATCAACACAATCAAAGAGATATTGTGAGGGTGATGAGATATCCTTTTACTCAGTATTCATGTACTAGTATTCATATTGATGCTTCAAGCATTATTTTTTTTTTAATTAGAAAAACTTCAAAACTTTATACTGTAAAACATGATATATTCGCGGCATGAATTTTTCACGAATTGGTGCTGATGGCCTTTTTTGCGGCATGAAATTTTCGCGAACTGCCACCAGCATTCAATGCATGTAGTGTAGACAAGAACTTTTGCGTGCATTTTCATTTCACGAATCTTGGCGCTCGCGAAATTAAAATGCACGCGAACATTCCTCGTTTTACAGTAACTTTCATCAAAACATGCCCGTCAAGTCTGACACTGCCTAACAGGTTAGTTAACACAAGTGAGTCCGATTCATCAGACTGTTTTGGCTATCATTTGATGAATGGCCAGAAGCAAAAACTTTGCTCTCGACGAGTGACCAATAAAAAAAACTCTCTGACAGTGGAATTGGAGTACCGTATAAGTGGATATTTTGCGCGCCTAATTTTCTGCGCTCAGCAGGGTAAGAAGGTTTTGGGTTTTTAATTCCACGGAATGAAGACATCAACTTCTGGAACATATGGCGAGCAAAAACAATTTCGTGCTTTTATTTTTGCGCTAGTTTTGGGTTGCTCGTAATGCGCAAAAAATTTCAACACCCCTAAAATTTCCACTTTTACAGTATTATGCTTGCAAAATGGTACTCTTTCTTTTCAGACTAAGTTTACACTGGTTGAGAATTTCCCTCAAAGACTGGTGTCCAATTCCCCTTTAACCCATGGAGGATGAGCTGATTTTGCTCAAACACACGTTGCCCATAGACACCTGCCCAAGTATACTTGGGACTAGTCTTCATCGGGTTAAAAAACCATACCTTGATTTGCAGCATGAGTGAGGTAAGGCTAGCGATGAGGTCGTTCAGTCTTGGGCTCTTGATGGACCGGTCTCCCAGAACAAGGTTGGCATCGTGCACCATCTGACTGGCCTCCTGCTCGCATCGCATCCTCTCCTCCGAGGGCTGGGTAAGTGGAGGCAGGCCCTGTTCAGGGGCAATCTGGACAGGGGAGAACAAGACCAGAGACAGCCTGGAATGAAGACTAGTCCTTACTAAACAACTTGATGCAAAGCCTGCTCAATGTACCGAGCTGGGTTGACTTTAAATACAACATAAAATGGGACAAGAACTGGCTTGAACACATCTAGTTCTGTAAAATTATAAATTCTTGCTTGCATGAAACTTTTGTATTTTGCGAGGAGCCAAGATAAACATATTAATGCATGTGGAAGTTTTTGTCTTGAAAGCCAGTGGCATATCAGTAAAATTTTCATTGCTCGAAAAAGTTGCCCTTGGCTCAAATTTTCAAAATTTTCAAGCCAAGAATGTTTGGTTTTACAGCAATGACTGCAATATGGAAAAAGAATAACAAGGCTACTGATATTCTAGATAAGACATCCGAGATAGTGACTGATTTGAAGAAATTGTTAAATGTTTATAAGGGAAACAACTTTAAACTTACAGGCATCAACTATGGATTGCAGATGCCTCGTGAACAAAAAATGACAGACACTAAAACAACAACCCAATGGATACAGGTACTTCTTTGAAAATATGGACAGAATCTTTGAAACTCTTCCTTTCTCCTATGATATTTTAGTTTTTTTCACACTTGTGTACATCTCTCAACACATTTGACAGTGAAGCTCAAAGACGCTTCTAACCAAAATTGTCAACCCCGTTCCAGACACGTTATTCCTTTTTTTGCAACTAAAGGTGGTAAACATTGTCCCACTCCCACACAGTTTTAAACGTTAATGTCAAGATCTTAGGGAGTACAAATGATTGGAACAATAGCAGATTTGTTTGCCCAGGGTGGCCAATGAATGAAATGTCAGTCTTGACAACAATTTCAAAAAGTAATGTCTATTCAACCATCCATAACATACACTTCTGAAGCAGTCTCTATTAAAATACAATTAAATGTACCCTTTTATCACCAGGCGTGGCAATGATAAGGCAGCACAGCATTCATCCAATCACATGTGAAATTCCACTGAAGCTGTTTGCCATTGTTGGAGCTCAACTGAACAATCGCAGTTGCTTTTATTGCCAAGTGATACAACCAGTATTTGAATTAGACAGTATACATCACACCTCTTCAAACTTTAAATTAAAAAAAAGAGAAAAAAAATTTGCAGTTCATCTTTTTTCAAATGAGTTACCATCATAAGAGAGGCAAAGAGAAATCTCAGGAAGACAACAAAAGGGGAAAGAAATTATTTAAAACATTGAAACAGAATAGGACAAATAAGAAGATATATAAACAAATACTAAGACCGGCATGTGAATACTTCTACACAAGCACCATGTGGTACTAAATTTGTAACTAAAGACGATGCTGAAGCTCTTGCTGAGCAATCAAAGACAAAAATAATGGACAATATTCCCGAGGCACGTTGTCTTTAGGACACTTTTCAAAAGCAAGCTTCGAAAATGCATGTAGCACTACTGTCATTTAAACAATTATGCAGCACTTGTATCTGTACTCTCAACGTTTGTGACATGATTTATGGTTTGGCGTCACACTTTGGCTGTACTGTACCTTGGATTTAGGCCAGGATGCTACATAAAAAACTACAGTCACCTAAACTTACATGTTCATGGCTACTTTCGACCCATACAAATCTATGGCTGGATATGAATTCAAATACATTAACCCACGTCAACCACCTGAATATGATTCAAAGGAATCTTTTTCCGCTTGGCTTGATTTGATATTTACCAGGCTATCAAGCAATGTTTACAAATCCTTAAAATACTTGTCGAGCATGTGTGCATGCAATCCTCAGAATATGTTCCCACTGCTTAGTGTTGTGGATTGACCAGGAATGCTGCGCACTTAAAGTGTGAAGAACAAGATTTTGTCTACAAAGTAAAGAAAGTCTCTTTAGGCGTTTTCACATCAGCCCGATAAAAATCCAAGCTTGAGATATTTTTTAATTTCCCAAGTCAGAAAAATAGCACGCTATTTCGAAACATCGGGCTGATGTGAAAACGCCTTTTGAGAGAAATCGGGTGGATTCATGCAAATTTGGAATTTTGGTTTTTCTTACAGCATTGCATATCCAGCTTTAATCCTGCCAGAATTGTGCTGCAAAAAGTGTTTGCCCGATTGCCTGGGGAAAGTGAATTCCAAGCCGAGCAAATATTTGTAACAATGAGCAAAAATACCTGCCCTAAGCAATCAAAGATTTGAAGTCACTCTGTTTTTCACTTGTCCCGCCTTCAAACTCACGAAGTTAACCATACAGAGGCCCAAAGATAATGACTGCGCAGTGATGCAACACATTTGAAATCAGTTATTTTCCCTCAGCAATTTCCCAACACTTACATAAAGATGCCTTAATGCAATACAACACTAACATTCAATCACACCAAGTTTGTTACTCCCGTGTGTTTAAGCATGTGTATCACTTGCATAAAGTGTGCTGCTTATTCTAATGAATGCATTCAATCAAGCCCTTGACATTCAAGCAAATTTTCTATCTAGGATTTATAAATTTGTAAAATATTTTTGGAATCTTTCTTCCGGCAAGTTAGATTAAAATTCAGGCAGGTTTTCTACAGCTATTTGAAAATCTGCTTGCCCAACTGGGCAAGTGGTAAAAGAAGTAATGTAGCACCTTGCTGGTATGGAGGCTGCTATGATTTTATTCATCCACTTGCTTTAAAAGAGTTTAGCCACATTACCCACTAGTCTCTCCCCCCCCCCCCCCAAAAAAAAAAAAGTCAGTCAGTCCATTATTTCAAAGCTACAAACTACAGAGCCCATTACATTTAGTGATTGCCTGAACATGACAGCTGTTGAGGCAATCCTAAAATATTCGATCAGATAATAAATAAATGCATTATACTTAGTCACAGTCTAGTATGTTTTCCAGTATACTTCCTTTTACAATTTTATTCATATTATTCCCACCATAATGCCATATTTCTAGTTCAAATGTGCTGAATGTTAAATCAGTTTGTGTCTTCTTTATTTTATTATAGGGTATATTTCTACAGAAACTATGCCAAAAAAAAAAAATGTACCATCATTATCATTAACAAGTTTATAAAAAATTAAAAGAAAAAAGTCAACTATGGTGTGTAATGATTTCTATTATTTGTTTTACCATTTTTTTTCCACTGGTCTTTTTTTGGTTTGTTTATTTGTTGTTTTTTTGTGTGTGTTTTGGTGTTGTTGTTTTTTTTTTTTTTTTGGGGGGGGGAAGAAGGGCAGTAAGAGTAAATTGAAAATGTGTAGACTATTGAAAAAATAGTAAATAAAAAAATATATAGTTACTGATAATGTACGTTAAGTCAAGTTACAACAATAGGTGCAACTGTATCAGCCTTTATGAAAAAAAAAGAAAACAATGACAACAAAGCTGTCAATATTAGGCTAACAGTACAATGCATTTACAGACACACTGTGCAGCAGAGATATTACACATAACCTGACAGGCACGCCAAAAAGCAGGAGAAAAAAATAATAATTTGAAAGATATGCGCTCATTTCCCCAAACAGACCTTGAATTGTGCAAATTTGAAAGAAAAAAAATCATCTACAACATGCCTGTTACTAAGTGATTCATCCAATTTCATATCATAATCCATTATGACGCAAGAACAGGTTTCTTGGCTATTTTCCAAACGAACGAAAGAAACTACATTCCACTACATAAAGGAAAAAAAAAAATATGCAAAGTTGGCTGTCCACGCACGAATGAAGAGATTATTATTTCATGAGTCAATCACATTTGGAGAGCATGACCAATTTTGATTGGCTATCACCCAAATGCACAAATTGTGAATCTGTTTCCTGATTGGCTGAAGGGGTTGAGGGCAGCGCAGGTAGCAAAGGGAAACTAATTATGCATCCGATTCTGATTTGACAATACGCGAACGAGCAGCGAGCTTGTTTGATTCTGATTGGTCCAATCCAAAATCACATGACCAACAACAGCTACAATTTTGACATGGAAAATTATGATTGGGCTACTTCAGGGCCGGCCGAGAATGATGCTAGCGCCTAATTAGCATTTCTCGGCATAATTCCCGACACAAAGGATCGCGCGGAAGTCGACCGCGCCTTTGCAGTGGTGCCACGTTTTGAATTTAAAGGGCCATTTGCATAAAACATTCGATCCAAAACCCGACGCAAAAAATTCGAAGGAATCTTCTGATCCTTCGCAGTCGACGACAATCCTTCTCGACACATTGGAAGCGAACGATGTAAATCGAGGGAAAAGCCTATATTGAAATTTGGTATTTAGCTCGTAAAATCGCCGTCCAGGTTTCCGGTTTATTTCGAAGGCGTTAGTACAGTGCATTGTTCGGCACAAGATAAACTGCACTGTGCACAGTTAATGTCCGACAGCGGCAGAAAAAAAAAAAAAAAAAATGTGTCGTTAGTGCAGTAAAGAACAGGAAATCCCATTAGACGGGGTCAATTATTCAACTGGTGTGAAAATACATTTCAAATATATTTTCAAATAGAAAATTATCCAACAATAACATTATTTCTTTCAACTATCAGAGTTCGGTTCACACACACAAACATGAAATATAACACATGGGACTACGCTTGACCGACTCGAACAGCAACGACATGCGGGCTTTGTGTTGATTTGCACAAGCTAATCTGTGATACAAAGAGAATTACGGAACAACTGATATGAAATTTCCGTACGGAATTGAGCGTTTTCATCAGATAATTACCACATTAATGGAATAGTCGTCACTTTGATCGGATTCGAAGCCATTTTCGTCGATCTCGAGTTCAGCTCGCGAGATTTTCACGGGCCGGTAGTCCTTACGAGAGGATTTCCGCGAACGCTTCTTCACTGCTTGGCCCATGGCATATCCACGACAATCGTCGCGCGATATGCTCGTCGACTGCCACGATTTGCCTCCGTTTTCGCACTCAGCTGAAACATTCGCTACCTCGGAATGAAACTGGAACTCAGCTTCCATAATATATCCACAGACATGGTCATTATCTCCCGCCAAATTGAAGCTCAAAACACGAAACGGTCATCATATTACGTACGAGTCGCAGACGATGCGGTGGACTCTCGCACGACGGCCCACCACTACATACGGCAAACACAAACGCCAGCTAGCAAAACACAAAGCCAATTTTCATCGATCTGACGGAACAGGGGGCGGGACTTGAACGATGTCTTATCGTCGACTGTAAGCGCGTTATTCAAAAAGCACTTATACCGACCAAAGCATGTACGTGTTGGGGAAAAAAATACATTCGATCATTACTCACTTTCAATTATATTCTTTCCGTATTACTTACTTACCTCGTACTGTGTATGTACATGTACGGCGAATAATGGCTAGTATTCTAATTCACTGCATGCATCCTGAACGATATAATCCCACAGAGCTTGCACATAAAACAGCACACAATTCAAAGAGTGAGGAAGTATTAAACATTCAACTTTCAAGGAGGAAAAAATAAAACCAACGACTATGTTCCTTTGTCAAAACAACTAATAGAATACTTTATACTTGGTACCTGCAGGTAATCAAAAATAAAAAGCTGAAACAAAGAAATTAGAGCCTACTCTATGAACGGCATCATATTTGGAGAATGTGTTTTAGAAAATAATTACTATTTAAAAGTTTCCATTATCAGCACAATGCGCATACCATAGTCTGGTTCGTGGGACTCTATGATGCACTCAATCCCTCATGTTGCTTTTCCTATCTTCCTCCCCCCCCCCCCCCCAATAATAAACACAACATGGAAATAAAAACCTAAAGTGCCTACATAAAATACACATACACACAAACGCAAACATAAGAACATACAAAAATAGGCCTCGGATATATATTTCATTCTTACTTTCCCCATTATCAGTTTTGTAGATGGTGTTTTTCATCAAAAGAAAAAATATCATTTCCCAAAATATTTGTGTGCTATATTTTTTTTCACAACAGTCCAGTTGATCTCCTCACCAACATACATTCTTTTTCTTCCAGTAAAGTACAGACCGCCGTTGATGTATTACTGTAAAAGTGGATATTTTCGTGTGACTAATATTTCGCGTTTAGCCGGGTCGGAAGAGTTTCGCGTGTTTTTAATTCCGCGGAATCAAGACATCACGCACAGGCACATACTTCTATGGCAAGCAAAAATATTTGCTTGCTTTTATTTTTGCGCTAGTTTCTGGTTGCGCCAAATGTGCGAAAATTTGAACACCGCGAAAATTTCCACTTTTACAGTATCGTACTTGTGCTTGTCAAGTGCCCATATTTTATCATTTTGCAAAGAAGTTCATCTTTATCATCATTTACTCAAATGCAAGTTCACTCTATTTCACTTTGACTGTCATATTCTTGTACATAGCAAAACAGTGAGAGTATAAACGACATCAAACACAAATGCTCACAATTATGGCATCTTTAAACATTTTTGCATTATCGAAGAACAGTCACATTGTTGAGCACATGCAGTATGCAAATTAGATTGAGTTAGAATGTTATAGATTAAATAAGAATGGAACCTCTATATAAATTGTCTCACTGGTTTCTAAAAAAACACATTATTCTCAATATGTTTTATCTGACCTAAATTAAACTTTTACTGTTTTTTTGTTTTACTTCCCATCTAAACAAGGGAGCTTGAACTCAGAACAAGATTTCAATTTCGATCACATAGCAGCAATGATTACTTGGGAAAGCATAAAACCATCACACGTGGACATGACCATCCATTGGTCTGCTCATGCCTGAATAAAGACAGAGTGTTTTACAGATGAGGTTACAGTTCATTATTCTGAAGGTCTGTTATTCTAAAGGTCTGTTATTCCAAAAGAATCTTTATTCCGAAGGTTTGTTAATTCAAAAATGAAATAAGGTTTCAGAATAACGAACAGCACCCGTTTAATGAATAGGATCCGCTCCAAGGTCTGGAATAAACTGTCTCAAACTGCGCAAGTGCTAGGTGCTACAAAAACACTTGCCAAATTGCCCAAGGCTAGTGAAAAACAAAGTCAGGCAAGCATTTTGGAACAAGAAAAAACTGCTTGCTGGAATTGGGCAAGTACAAAGTTTTGGAGCCACTTTTTTTTTCCATCCCCCCCCCCCCTTCAAATCCACAAAGTCAACCATACAGAAGCCCAAAGACAATGACTGTTTGAATAGTGATGCAACACACTCTAATTTCACATCACCAACTTTCCAACACTTGAATGTGAAAAAGCCCCAATGCAATGTAACACCAATAGCTAGCTGACTGAACCAAATCTGTTCCTCCATTGTATTTAAGCAGGCAAATCAAAGTGTGTTGTTTTTTCATATGATTGTATTCTATTCAGTCCTTGACTTATAAGTGATTTACATAATTTTCTTGTATTTTGTGAACTTTTTTTCGGGCAATTAAAATTCATGTTTGGGCGAGTGCTCTGCAACCATCTAAAAGTCTGCTTGCCTGACCAGTCAAGTGGTAAAAAAAAATAAAAATAAAAAGTTACCTAGCACCTTTCTATTAAAATGAACGAACTCTTATTCATTGTTTACGTTCTTGCACCAAACGAGGGTGGTCGAAGCCTTGAGGAACTACCAGTTTTCTACACACAAACTACACTCACAACTCCAAACCCCATGCATTTCAAACTAGGTAATATGTTGCAAGCTGGAGCACATTTAATAGACAAATAATTTAAGAAGAAATTAAAATAAATTGGTATCTGTCATGTAAACAGATTATATAACTATTTATATTTCAGTCTGTGAAAAAAAAAGGAATTGTGAATTAAAATAACTTGGTGCACAGCATGAACAATTTATGGAGTTATTTCTTTATCCTCTTTGAAGTAATAAAAGTGTATTTTATAAATGTTAAAAAATGACTACTACTAAGCACACAAATTTAAATTAAAAGATAAGGCAACAAACAAACTAAACAACAAAACAATCTGATATTGTGTTCCAGGCCACTCAGCCATTTTATAAAACAGAGAGAAGAAGCAAATATGCTAGAGGTCAATGATTTACTTTCCCTACAAAGAAAAGAAATTTGATATGAAATACTGTATACACTACTTTACAGAGAGTATATTTGTGTGTGTGTGTGTGTGTGTGTGTGTGTGTGTGTGTATGTGTGTGTGTGTGCATGTTGTGTGAACACGACCTCCTGACATTCTCGCAAGTAGTCAATTCAGTGAATGTGGAGTACAGCAATAGAACAGAGAGTGCATCATTCAAGAAATGCCCCTGGACATTGTCAATTCTTAGATGTAGTCAGTGGTGTCCAAGCACTCACACAGTACATGATACAGAATAATATGACTACACATAGTTGGATGATACTGTAAAATCAGAAACAATCATGAAATGAAACTTTCATGAATTACCTTTGGCAATCAATACACTCATACTTTCATACTTTCACAAGTCTTGGCTTCTCGCAAAATTTGTAAGTTTTGCTCATGAATGCAAACATTTGTGGTTTCACAGTAGCTATTGAAATGAAAAAACCTCATAGTAGTTTAACCCTCATCAGGCCGGGCTTTTCTGGCTATGCTAAAACTGGAGGGGCACGAATTCCATGGATGAATCTCACTCGCCTCTACTTTACTTTCAACATCATCACCACAACCCACAGTATCTTGAAATATAGATTTCTAAAGAGCCATGCCTTCCTTATTTTTTTTTCACACATTTCCCCCTTGATTCTTCACCGTCGTTCAATGTTCTTTATTTTGCAGACCTTTAGATCCAACACATATCTCTGTCCTTAGACAGACTGAGTGCAGTTCGGTGCTGCTTGCTGGTTCTAAAAGAGACTCCAACCCCAAGAATCTCTTAAACTGGAGGATTTCTTGTCGAGATCTGGAGACTCTGACCACAGGGGTCTAGTAATCCATTGTCCTTGCTTCCGTGATCCAGCTGTATGGTTTACGATGCTCTCTTTTGCTACCTAATAGCCTCATTTTTTAACATATATGACAAAACTAAAGTTATATGAAGAAAAAACTAAATGTTACGCCAGAGAGAATGCATCTTGAGCGGGAGACATACAAAGCTACACGAAGCATACCAGTAGAGCAGGAGATTTTGTAAAAATGGTCTAAAGCAGGAGACGCATTTCTAGATCTTTCAATGCATATGATAAGTGTGAGTGACATGTTTATTTCAGATTTGAGGAAACCAAAATCCAACTATACATAAATGTGGACTGAGTCAAAGCAGCAATAAGTAAAACAAATCAGCGAAAATTTGAGGAAAATCTGTTAATAGATTCAAAGGTTATAAATTTTTAGAATTTCAGGGCCGTCATAGCAAGATAAAGGAGACTAATACAGTTCTTGATGTCATCATAGAAAATAAATGTAAAAAAAAAATAATATATACAGTTGTACACTGTATATGATGGGAATTCAACAAATTTTAATTTTTCATGAAAGTACACATTCCACTGACTTGTTACTGTAATAAGTTTAGAGTGTTATCATTCCTCCTGCTTTCTGAAAGAAGTATTTAAGTCAAGTATTGTTTCATTATGCTAATAATGTGAGAATATGTTGAATTTTCTTTATACTTTTTTTCCAAATTGTTGTCCATATAATGACATGAAGGGTAGTTGTCTCCCTATCCACAAATGATCATGATGGCATTAAAACTTTTGACTCAATTGTCTAATTTTCCTCAAACTTTCACTGATGTGTTCTACTACTCTCAAAGCTGTTAATCTTTGTGTGGTTTAATTTCTGTAAATTTCACAAATCACTACTGGACCAAACATTTGAAGAATTCACACAAACTTTCATCAAGAGCAAACAGGCATTAGTGCACTTAGGATAGCCTTGGTGTCCAAACAAACAATGTCTTTAACCACCTCATTTGCCAATACAGTTGAACCTCTCTTATCCGGCCTCCCTTTACCCGGATCTCTCTATTATACGGACACAATCTCGCCGTGATTTTTTGTTGTTGTAATAATTACGGGAGGAAAGGGGGATTCCCAACTCCTTGAGAACTCCAAACACACAGGAATTACATATTACTTCCAACATGATTAACATACATTACATCAAATTTCCTTCCAAATTGCTTACCTTCAGACATTTTAACATCCCCAAACATCCCCAAATGTAACAATGAAAAGGTTGCAGTATACACATTACTACATGTGGTACTACAATGGGCTACATCAGTACTTTATGTACATGTATAAAGCATTGAGTCTCCCGTATCCCGCCAAATCCCTTATCCGAATGAGCCCCGGTCCCGACTTGTCCGGATACGAGAGGTTCAACTAACAGCTTTTACAGTAATGTTGCTGCTTTCACTCAATCCACATTTATATTTGGGTCTTGTTTGCTGCAAAAAGTATATTGTCCTTGTTACAGTGTCAATTTTGTATAACTTTTCTTCTTATTACTACTCTAATCTATTGCAATGTTTTGATATTGTTTGCCTCCATATCATAATTTCTGGTTATTACAACACTACATACAATCAGTATTTAAAGGAGACCACCGGATGATTCTCAGATTTTTTCATTTGAACAACTATAAATTAGTTATACTGAGGATAGACTTTCAGAATTTGTGATAATTTGGATGAAGAATAAGAATATTTTCAAAATTTAGAATTGCAATGAACAAGGATGATGACATGGCAGAGTCACCATAAGAATGCATGAGTTGGCGCTCAAGGAAACAGAACAAAAGAAGAAGGCATGCATAGATTATGCACAGGTGAACTGGCAAGCAAGCGGTATTGTAATGGAATTACACTGCTACATTTCTGAAATAATTATGTGAACTTCCTATGTCATCACCCTTGTTCAGCGTAATTTGTTTAAGGTTCTTCAAAGTATTGTTTCTCTGCTAAAGAACAACAATAAATTCCACAAATCTGTACATGGAGTTGTCGATTTATGTACTACATGATGTGAAATTATGAAAATCGTCTGGAATGTCCCTTGAAGTGATGCATGGTTCGAAATTGGCGATGGTCCGCTGGCCATTGGCCACCCGAAATCACATCGGACTAGCTAAAAATCATAAAATTCTGAAGTTACTAGTCCGTCTGGCTAGCCAAAATATTGCTTCAGTGTCAAAATTGATTCTAAGTAGTCCGCCTGGCTAGTTAAAAAAAAAGTTAAGTGCGACCCCTGTGATGGCTGGTAAAAATCATCAACTTGACCTTTTTCACTGGAAAATGCAAACACAAGGAGTCCTTGTGGCTCAGTGGATAAGACTGAACTGTTAATTATGAGGTTCCAGGTTCAAGTCTTCTAGCTACTTTATCCTCATTGCCTAGGAGACTTAACGCCATCAGTCACCGTGGGTACTTGCTTTCATATATTAAAAAACATTCAAGGCTTCATCAGCAGTCAAGTAAAACAAAATCATTTCTGAAGCATTTCACAGAAAAAAAAAATCAAATATGTGTACATGTACACACACCCACATTCACACGCAAACAAACAAACATGATGATAGATAGTACAAATGTATGTTAAATCTTACCTGTACAGCAGCACATTCCCATCATGTGTAAGGTTTGTTAGCCTACTGGTATATTTCCTTTGACCACACCTGTACGCACTCATCTCGTAAGCACATCAATATCTTACCTCTGAACATACTTTGTTTATGTGTTGATTGTAATATGGGTTTTAAAACATGTAGCCAATTAGAAGTGCTAAAGTGAATCATGTGTGCTCAATTTATGTTTTTTCACTAATGCAGGGGAGTGCAAAAAAATGTGCAGGAAAAATCCAAAACTGCTTTGCCTATTATCCTACGGCAGATTACTGACTGCTCCAGGCAAAAGGCCGTGCTTACGATAAGAACCTGCAAAATCACCTTGATTCACAGTTGTCTGCACGGCCTATCACAGAGCAGCCCCATTGCATCAAAATGCAAAGTTTTACAAGCTGATGCCATAGTGCACAGACCCATTTTATAAAACAAATAATGCACATGTTTAAGGTCGTGATGTTAGATAAGACACATTCCAATATCGGGTATTGAGTATTCACAATGTTGTGTACATTGCACCAAAATACCCTGGAGTGTGCTGCATCTTCATTATAAATGTACTTTCTCTTCTGCATTATTTGCATAATTATTATAATTTATTAATTTCATGAATGCATCGATTCACTCTCTTCAAGCTAAAAGCTGTTCATGACGCGATATTCCACTTGACATCTGTGATATATATTTCTCCTCCCTAAGCAGCTGTTAACCCTTTTGTATGCTTTGAGTGCCATTTAGCACAGAAACAACATAGCATTGTACAAACTCTCTTTTATATTAAAGTCCCTGGCACAGAAAGATTGATATTCATTAAATGTCTCACAAGTAAACAGTGCCGTATGTCACCTCCTATAGCTACCAGGGCTCGACACTAACGGTGGCCCGGTGGCCCGGGGCCACCAAAAATGCAACCAAAATGCCACCAAAATTTCAGAAATGAAGTATTTGGTGGCCTGATCGGGCCACCAAAAAAGGTCGGATGTTTTCCTTTGGGCCACCGAAAATAAAAGTTAGTGTGGAGCCCTGGCTACTGTACGCTGAAATATTTTGCAGAGGTTTTATGCTTGCCACCTACAATCTGTAGTGAGACCAGTGATGTTTTCAAAATTAGTGAAGTCCATAAGAGGGTATCTCACTGAGCTGCGAATGTTTATGAGCGTAGCGAATTCTAGGGAATTTTAAGGTTCATTAACGGTTGCAATTCAATTTGCAAGCAATAGCAATTACATTCACAAACAGTTTTCATTGTTGCAAACAGTTCTTCTCATCGTAAAGCAATTTTGAACATGTTCAAAATTTCTTTGCGACGAGAAAAATTGTTTATAAACCCTGGTGAAACCTAAAATTCCCTAGAATATGCTACGTTCGCAAACATTCACCGCTCAGTGAGAAACCCCCTTTAACAATTCCTCCCCATCTTGCAGAGTAACGTCTCTTGGCTGAGCAAATCAGTGACTTCGCTTCTTAAAAAAGATTTTTTATTCTAATTCTTCCATTGTCATTCTCAATCATAAATTCAACCAATTGCAAAATTGTATAAATAAATCTGAAATTGTAAAATAAATGTTGATATAACATCAACATATATTTTAAAATATAGTATTATATGTAGTTGCAGAATTTGTCCATGCAGTGAGTATTTTGAGACATTTGTATGTGGAAGTATGGCTATGTTTGCGATATATTAGTACACCTAAGCACAATCTCTCACAATGGGAGCAGTGTGTGTATTAAAGTATACGTTTACTTTGTGTATGTATTGTCTGGTAATGAATTTAATATGTTATCCCGTCATTTGACAAATTTAATTTCTAGCATGTCTACCTCTTTGTGTGCCATATTTGAACATCTGCCTCCGCTCACGGTTTGCCATGTTCGTGCATTATGCTCAAATGCACAATTATGAACAGACCGACAAATACGTCACATTTTAGGCCACATATATATTACACTGAAAGTGTGGTGGGCCATTATATCCCTGACACCTAATAGCATTTACATCACAGAAAAGCTACTTGCAATTTTCTCTACAACTTTGCATTTTGGCCTTTCTAGCATTAAAACTTCTATAAACAGTTACATGGCTTTAAAAAATAGAGCGTTTTCCAAAAATATTCAAGGGCAGTGGTCTCAGAATATTACTGAAAGGAGAGAGAAAGTTCTTCAATCTCATTGGTTAAAAGCTCTGTGTGTGTGTGTGTGTGTGTGCATGTGTTCTTTTTTATTGTGTACTGGCCACACATTGCCTCATTACAGGCTTTCAAGCGGGATAATGTAAAAAAGTAGGAATACAGTAGGAACAAAATCTCTAAAAAAGTAGGAAAAAGTAGGACATGAGAGTGAAAAACCAGGGCATTAAAGAAAAAAAAGTAGGAATAAATCAGGACACGTGCAGGCTTTTTGGAGTAGTTTTCGTTGATACTCACCAGAACTCTTGATGCTACATGTAAATCTTAATTTGTACTCACAACCCTGCTGCCTCAGCCTCACTTTTGCTCCTTTGGAGAGCCTGGTAATTTTGAGCAATGATGAGAGCTGGTTGAGCACTGCTCCAAGTCCTAGGCTGCAATATCAGTGGGATCAATCACATCTGCACAGGAGCAAAAGCTGAGGCTGGCAGCAGTCTTGTGGTTGATTGGTGTGTGTTATCCCTCTTTCATGCTGAAGAGGCTCTCCCCACCAGTAAGAATCTGCAACTAGAGTCTACTCAGCATTTCTGAATATCAGCTATTCAAGTAGCCTTGCACATTCTTTTTTTTTTTTTTGCGGGGTTTTTCACCAAAAAAGTAGGAAAAAGTAGGATTTTGAGCAAAAAAGTAGGAAAAGTAGGGACAGCAGTAAAAAAGTAGGAAAAAGTAGGAAAAGTAGGGCCACTTAAAAGCCTGCTCATTGACAATAGCCTTTGCAAACGTGTTACTATGCACTTACAGCATTTGCACATTCAGTATAGAGTTGCTTATTGGCCAGAGATGCTTATTGGCCAGCAAAGCGTGCATACTGGATTCCAGTACATATCGCATGCATGGCTGGAATTCCTGGATGCAAGGCACAACTAGCCATGCACCTGTGGCAAGCAAAAATGAAATTCATCCATTAAATTTGACATGCATCAGTTGGTGCTATCGGACATATGATTATAGATAGATTTCTGTCTAAAATTTGTCCATTGTTCTACTACCAGATGATGCACATGTCTTTCCATGAATGATGAGATATAGTGTGCATGTGGCAACTGTGGAATCTTGTCTAAATCCTTCAGTTTTGCAATGTGAGTAAAACGATTCAATGGTCATCTTATGCACACAATTCCATCTAAAGCACTCAGACCTGTGCATCATTTGCACAATGGGTGATTTCAAATTCCGTGCTAGTGCTAGCCCTCAAATAACAGCGTTAAATTGAGCTCCAACACCGACGGTCAGATTAACGAGGCGATACCGATCAAAATTATTGATCACCAACACGTAAGGTGTTGGAATTGCACCACCGTTAAGTCCGCGGGAATAGGGTGACAAAAAAATGATGGCGCGTGATTACAGTCAAATATTAAATGATGTAGCCAAAACTGCTTAGTTTAAGACACGTAATGAGAAAGACGGATTAAAATGTCGCTAATTTCATCCATTCCTCAAAATACAACTATCATAATTTTGCTCCATTAGCCATGTCTAGAGTGTTTGTTTACATTTACGTGGGCGACCACTGAATTAGCATAGACTTTGCATGTAAAACGAGCATCTACTTACGGACGTAAATATGGGTCTCGCAAAGCTACGCTAACACCAGCACCGAACTTGAAATGACGAAAATGATAATCCCTAGGGCTAGTGTTAGTCAATAGGGAAAAACACGTAAATCGCTAACACAGACGGCTGAGCTCGGTTCAGCAGACGAAATTCAACACCTAGCCCAGCACCAACTACCGGAAATACGTCATAATTTTGAGGATAACTCTCAACACCCACGTGATTTCAAATTCAGTTTTATCGCCAGTGCTAGTGCTGAGATAGCACTAGCACTAGCACCGATCGTGAAATCACCCAATGTGCCTCATAAAGAGTTTAAGCCACGGCACACAAAGAGTAAAATAATTTTTTCCATCCATACATTACCTCTTGACAGTATTTCTGGACTCCCTGCAGATATTTGTTCAAATCCTTGTTGAGGCGGTCGACCTGTAAGACGATGACGGCGTATCTCTGCTGGAAATCTTCTGTGAACGGCTGTCCTATCGATTTCTACAGCACAAAGTAAGCATCAATCGCAGATATAATAGACATACTTATTTGCATACCAAAACTCAACTTTTAATTCAGCAATGAACTGTACATCATGTTTCTGATCAGGTTGCACATAGTAACAAGTGCATATTTACATGGAATCGCGATGACACAATTACAGGGTTGTCAACACAAAGACATCAAAATCATGTAGATTCAAAAAGATAATATAGGTGATAAAATAAACCTCACCTACATCGCATCCGGGATCACAGAAAATAAATCCTTCCAACTTCCACGAATATCAAATTACACAATGGAATTATTACACACATAGTTATATCCATCTTGGTTGGTACTTTTCTCTGACTTAGCCAATTTTTCAACTTGTGCAACTTGACTTTTAGATATGCGAAGTCGATATTACCTGCGACTTACATGCATCACAACAGGAAGAAACTAGAAAAGCACTCTGAGAGCGCAGACCTCCGCCAAGCATGCAGCTCATTTCCAACCGCACTGATCTTGTTTGAGATCAGTGATTTCCACCCATACGTACTGCATTGTGTGCTGAAAGCCGCCTGATTTCCCAATATAGAAGCCTTTGTTACGTCATAAACCCTCAGCTGCACAGCGCGCCTCACCCTAGCAGAAACTAGAGCATGCACTTTAGTGCGTGCAAGCAAACCTCAAATACGCGCAGCCGGAACTCCCTCTTTCATTGACCCTAACAGCCAAAATATCAAAAATCCTTCATAAATTCCCTAAAAATTCTCAGATCACTACCAAAAGTTAATCGTTTGTTACTTGTGTCATTCTAAACCTTTCCTGCAAGTTTCATCACAATCCGTTCACTACTTTTTTAGTTATTTTGCACACGGACAAACAAACGAATGAACGAACCAACCAACTAATTAACAAACAAACCAACGATAACGAAAACATAACCTCCCCCCTTGGCGGAGGTAATAAATTCCTTATCAGGGAGGATTTCATATTCTCTTTCCAGGACATGTAAAGAATTCAGTGCAGGATACCTCCTGGCAAATCAGGGAGAATTGCCAGCTTTGATCATGGCCAACTCTTCCCATTGATGCAAGTTTAGGGGAAAGTACCAATAAAATGACAATCAATGTCGTATAATTATAACCTCACATTAGATGTAGCGAATCTTTTGATGAATGTATAGAAAAGAGGGATGCTTCAATATTTAGAATAAAATACATCAAGGTCAACTGATTGCTGGTTTGCTTACCATTCTTTCTGCTTCTGTGTTCATCTCCTTCAGTTGTTGAATCAAGTCTTTCTTGTAGCCGAGGATTTTAGACAACTTTGTCTGCAACAAAGGAAAAGCAAAAAGCAAAAAAAAATTATGAATGACATACTTGCTATGAAGTCTTGCAATCTATAGTTGATGCTTCCACATAAAGTGACATCTGTTCTGAGATTTACACAAACACTCATTGTAACACTAACAGTCACCCTCATCCTTGCCATGATCCTTAACTGACAATGATATTGACACTGACACTGACACTACTTGTTCTACCACTCACACAACGCTGTACTTTGCAGGATATTCTGGTGTCGAGAAAACAAGCTCTACTCTTCAAGTAGTATCACTGATCGGGGTAAGAGATGGAGGGGGAGAAGGGGGACGAAGGGAAGGAGGAGGAGGAGGGGAGGAAGAGGGGGAAGATGCGAAGGAGGAATGGGAGGAGAAAAGTGAGGCAGGGGAAGGGCACGAGGAAAAGGAGGGATAGGAGCAAAAGGAGAAGGGTATTAAAGGAGGGGAAAAGGAGGAGGAGGAGGAAGAGAAGGGATAGGAAGAGAAGGAAGATGAAGGGAAGGGGGAGGAGGGGAAGGGGAAAGGGAGGAGGAGGGAGAGGAGATGAAGGAGAAGGGAGAGGGGAGAGGAGGAAGAGGAGGGGAAGGAGAAGGAGGAGAAGGGGAATTGAAAGGAGGAGGAAGAGAAGGGATAGGAAGAAGGAGAAGGGGAAAGGGGAAGGGGAAGGGCAGGAGGGAAGAGGAGATGAGAGAGAAAGGGAGTGGAGGGGAGGAGGAAGAGGAGAATGGGAATGTAAAGATGGAGATACATAGGATAGGAAGAAGAAGGAGAAGGGAAGGGGAAGGAGGGAAGGGAGGAGGAGGGAGAGGAGATGAAGGAGAAGGGGAGGAGGGGAGGAGGAAGAGGAGGGGAGGAGGAGGAGGTGGGGGAGGAGAAGGAGGAGAAGGGGGAGGGAAAGAAAGGGGCAGAGGGGAGGAGGGGAGAGGAGAAAGAGGAGGAAGAAAGAGGAGGGGGAAGAAGAGGAGGAGGACGAAGGAAGAAGGGAGGAGATGGGGAGGAGAAGGAGGGTGGAAGGGGAAGAGGAGAATTTTTGGTCCGGGGAAAGGAAAGAAGTATGACAAATAATTGATACTTACCACATGGATAAGGAAGGAGACGGGGAATCCCCCCAGGGTCTGTTCCTCCCCACCCTGAAGTTTGCCCCTGAGTGGGGAGAGTCCCAACATGGGGTCGTGCTCCAGGCCAGGTGACAGCATCCCGCCAGGACCGGTTCTGTTAGGAGAGAAGGGGGCACAGGTTGCTGACTTCAGGATTGAAATAGTGGATGAGTCTGCCCTGACTTGTTTTCATTGATATGAAATGAGTTTAAAGGGACTGTACAGTACTGGGTGAGGTGAGGATTCAGCTTGTAACGGCTTGCGAGATATTTAGAAACCACTCTATGAAATATTAAAGAGCATACAATTCTAAGGGGAATCAAAAGTTTGATGACAATCGGTTTTGAAATGACTGAGATATCTAAAAAAAAGGTAAAGCAAGGAGATCCTAATAAAAGTCGTGGCCTGTCAATTTTATTAAGATCACTCTTTGGATGTCTCAGCCATTTCAAGGCTAATTTTCACCAAATAAACATAGAATCTTCCTTGAAATTACATGTTCTTTCATAATTCATAAGAGGTTTCTCATTATCTCACCAACAAATGTTATAAACCTGAATCCTCACTTCAACCAGTACTGTACAGTCCCTGTAATTACAATTAACTGAATTGATCTGAATCCCACTTTATTGAACTAATGTGTCTATTGTCCATTTGGAAATCTGCTTCATACATATTCTGTTGTGATCTATATCTTTTTTTTTTCTTTTTTTGCTGTTATCAAAAGGTCACTCCATGTGTAGAATGTACATTAACACATTACAAAATACTTTATTTTTATGTGATTTCTCTTGCATTTTTTTCTATTCAATTTCTCAAAATTTGAAACAAAATGTTAGAGCAATATGTTCTTGAAAAGTTGTTTTGCGAATCAAGACATTGAATGTGTAAATATACAACAGGAAGCAATACTGTCATTGCTACATATGTTTACATACTGACATCGAATGCAACACTGATTAAATGATGTAACAATACCATTTTCATTTTGGTGGCAAAAAGCAGTAACTCACCTGCGAGGGGTGAAGAATGTGGGTCTGGGTCTGTGTTTCTGCAAGAAGGACGATAGTGGCACTGTCTCTTGTACTTCAGTGCTCTGTATGAAAATCATTACAATAAAAAAATTAGTGAGAATTGTAATAACACTGCTCAGCATCTTAAATATTTGTTTTTTCTTCATTATGGTTAACGCAAAGTCTCTATAAAATATATATTTTTGACTCTGTATGTATCACATATTACAAATACAGACATTTTTGCATATTTTGTGCTCCAACGGACAAGCATGAAAGTAAGAACAGGCAAATGTTTGCTGGATATATCAGAATATATACAACAATATCTTATCTGCAAAGCTATAAACAAGTGATGCTGTAATACTGAAATTGGTAAAGCATGAAAAATATCCCATCATACAAAACCTCCCATTCTTTCTAAATACTGAAGTTGAATTTGCATCAAGCACTGAAAAAAAAAATAAGTACATAGCTCTCTTGACCAATCATTTCATAATTAAACTGAATACTCACAAGTACTTCCGTGTCCGGGACAGATTTTGTGCCAAACTGCTGCCGGTCAAAGGTCACTCGATAGGATGCGTCCACAGGGTCCAAAGCATCAATCTGACCAGTAAACAGACCGTCAGTGGGGCTTCGAACTCGGGCTGTTGATAAATCCATGAAATACATCCATCAACATTCATATTTTCTGAATTTAAATGAAAAATGCAGCACATCAGAGCTCCAACAAATTCTTCATTCATAACATTCTTCAAAACATAAGCCATTTACCCGCTGAAGATTAGCCCCGAGTATACTCGAGCAGGTGTCAATAGGTTCTATGGCTATATAGCTGATAAAGTAAAACAGATTAACTCCATTCTAGGGCGGAGGGAGGGGAGCCCTCGGAGGCCCGCCTCCCCCTTAACATTCTGTGCTTAGTTACCCACTCAGTAATGGTGGGCTGACATTTTTTCAGTGGGTATTTGAACTTTTGAGCTTATACGAGAGTACGCCCTCTTGGATTTGACCGCTCCTCGGTTGCTCGTATGTTATTATATGTGATCGTGCATCACAAAACCAACAAAAAGTCGCATTCACTGATTTTGTGCGAGGACTGAAAATAGGTGAAATGGGTCAACCCAGTCAATCTTGAGTTCTTCATATTTGCTGAAAGAGCAAGTCTTCTGCTACAGTATACTAAGTTTGGGACCATGAAACAAACAGAAAATTGTGCTTTTAGCAGTTTTTCTTGAACACTTTTTTGGTAGAACAGTATGATTAGGTGTGTCTTTAGAGTCCCTGTTTCATTTCTTAAACATGCTGTCCATATTCTTCACTTTCTACTCTAATAACTTTGGAAAGAATGGTGCTACTGGTATCAACAGAATGTGTTAATAAAGTATGCTCAATTTCAGCTTAACCCTAACTAGGCTGGGCTATTTAGGTAGATCATAGAGCCGGGGGGGGGGGGGGGGGCCTCCCAGGCCCCCCCTTCAGATCTCGGCCATCGACCACGCGATCGCGACGAAAATTGGCACACACATTGCCTATGATGTAATCTAAAGTAATACGAAGTTAAATTGAAAAAAAATATCATTTATGTTAAGTTATGCTAATTTATGCATAATGATGCATGAAATTAAACAATTTGGTATAAATCACTAAATAAAACTCAAAATGAGCACATTTTTTGTGTAAATATTCTTTTTAGTGTCCTGAGCAAATATAAGTGAAAAAAATTGTGCCATCAGAAAAAATTTCTTAAGTATTCTATTGTTTTTTTAAATTTCGTATGTATTTCTTTATTTTTTGACTTTATGTTTTTCATTGTTTTTTCGATGAAACTTGTCCGCGACATTGTTCTGAACAGGAAAATATGTTATTAATTGATTTTAATCAATAAAACCCCCAAATAATCATACTTTTATGACATTTGCTTGTAAGCACAGTATGCATTGAAATTGTACACGAATTCACGTTTTTGAGCAATTTTTGGTCTGACATGCACGTACATATTTATGCGCAACTTCGGAACCGCGCGCCCGGGCATCGCAAATTTGGTGTCAAAAGATGCGGGAGACTCGAAAGAAAAAAGTCATGAAACGTCGCGGCGATAGCTTTTCGAGTTAGCGATACATCGCACGAAACGTCAAGGGGGGGGGGGCCTCGTAGCCCCCCCCCCCCCCCCCCCCCCGGCCTAGTTAGGGTTAATCTGATAATCCCTTCATTGTTGTTGCTCCAGTGGTTAACATCCTGTTTTTTGTTCCATTCATCACACAACTAGCATAGTTTGGTAAAGATTAAAGCACTTGAATAGACTCCGTACTTCAGAGCCTCTTTTCTCAGTTCATACTTTACAGTGCGTGCTTTCTCTCCAATATTAGGATACAGATTGTAGGTTAGGAGAGTCCATTTGAATGGAGTTATACATCATTTTAAAGTTTAAAGTCTGCTCTTACAGAATCTGCCCTGAACTAAAAATTCCTGTCTGGCGACTTTTTGTTGGTTTTGTGACGCAGGGTCACATATTGTTATCATATATCATAGCTCTTTGGTGACTGAGGAGGAGGTGTGGGGGAGGAAGTTTTACCTGTGACCTTTGTCCCAATACAGAGCGGGATGGGAATCTCGTCCGGCAGGTCCTTGACCTCACTCTCGTCCAGCTCTTGACCCTTCCGGTGCTGCAGCATCCGAACCTTCTGCCGACGGTCCTCCAGCGCAGCCCGCTCCTCCTCAAAGAACGCTGGTGAACACCTGGCCCGGGAGAGAAGAGGCAAAACAAGAGCTTTTTGAGTCTGGAAATTGATTGACAAATTTGCCGTTCATTGGCATGAATAAGCACTGCTTATAAAGTGTACGAGTTGTAGATGAAGGGCATTTTGTCAATCATTTGCAACAAAAACAGCTTAAAGCAGATAAAGGCAATGTGTCACTCTGTTGCACCTGAAGTAACTTGACACAAGAACCATTAATCAAAATGATTTGAGCCTACTGCTAAGAAGCATGCTCATCTGCCACATAAATGTAGCTAAACAGGACGCTAATTTCACAGATTAATGAAGGCGCAATACACCAAACTAGAAAATACTTGTGTCAGGTCTGCCAACATTCCCGCATCCAAATCAGGGAGATTACACACAGCAGTCAGGGAGATATCTGTGTGTTACACGCATTTCAATGGGCAAAAATAATTCCAAAATCAGGGAGATTTTGACATTCTCTAATTCAGACATGAAGAGATTTTGACATTTTCATGGAGACTCCTGCAGAATCAGGGAGACTTGGCAGCTCTGTTGTGTACAACGTAAATCCATATTGGCAAAAATAATTTGCAACTCTAATTAGTCTTTATATTTGCTTGTCAGGACAGTCAGATATATCAATCTTTTTTCATGGAGCATTCTGCAGAGTCACACTACACATTTTTAAAGTGACATTGGTAGTTCTATACCAAGTACACACGTAACAGGAGGGACACAAGCATAATTTTAGCTGGTCAGTGAGAATTAGCATTTCCCAGTTATGAGAAGGCAGCTACTTGCACTAGTCTTCACTGGGTGAAGTCCATGTGCCTAGACCAAAGACTGGGATGTAGATATTTAAAACTCTGGTCCCTTACAGTGTGAATTCTCTCTGAAATTTAAAAGTACATGCATCAAAGTTGACTCTACAAAATTCTAGGCACAATGAGGCAAAATCTGCTGTAAAACCAGAAACGTGTGCAGGATGAAACTTTCATGAATTGGAAACGACAGCCTTTTTCATGGCATGAAACTATCATGAATTGCCACTTTCATTCAATGCATTGTGGAGACACAAACTTTTGCAAGCATTGTACTTTAATGCATCTTGGCTCCTCACAAAATTCTCAAAAGTTTCAAGCACAAAATTTCTGGTCTTAGAGTATGTCACATGGAAAACAAACCTGCGGGGTTTTCCCATCAGCCTCCGGATGATGCACCATTCCACCCTCGTCAGGCGACGCTGCTTGAGCTGGGGAAACGACTCCCGCAGACATATGTTGAAGTCGTTCTCGCCTTCAAATAACGCTCTGCAGAAATACAGTATGGCCATAAGATTACATTTCAGAATACATGCAAGCTTCAAGTAAATAGACTCACATATAAGGGACAGAAGATCCACATTGTAAACAAGTCAAATCCACTTGTAATATTTAAAGAACCCAACCTTTGCAGATAAATATACATACTGACACACAGTAAAAAAAAAAAAAAAAAAAAAAAAAAAACATGTTTGCAAGGCAAAAAACATATTCTGGTTTGAAAATGGACAAATTGCCCAAGCAATGCATCCTAAATCAAATTTCTTTAGAAAAACACACACACACATATTTTTCAAAATTTTGTTGAAGAAAAACACATACCAAATATTATCAATGCATATTAGATGGCAGCTCAGTTCTTATACGGTTAACAAGTAAATCTGATGCTTTAGACTGATATTTGATTAAAGGCGAACTTCTTACAAGGCAATCTTGAATTATTCTCCAATGTCTACTCTTGACAGAATTCTAATACGTCAAGTGTTCCTTATACATTGTAGAAATATGAATTCTTAGAGAAAGTTACAGAAAACGTACTTGTCAATGTTGGAGTAAAACCACTCATACGTGCACCACTTGTAGGCTTTGGGTAGTTTGAGGAGGTTCTTGAGCCGGACTCCGAGCTTCTGAGACGACTTCTTGACGGGCGTCGGCCACGAGGAGCCCGACTTGGAAGAGTGGGGTGAGGCGTGGGAGGATGTGGATTTGGAGCCACTAGCCCGGGGGGAGGACACCAGGGTGGATGTGGAGATATTCAACTTGGTTGGCTGAGAATGGACAAAAATGGTTACCATGGGGACAGATTTAAAGTAAACACAGGAATGTCAACCTTGTAAAGAGCATTGCAGTATTCTGAGTGCTGGAAAGCCATATATTTGGTGGAAAAGTATTTTTTCCTTTCATGCAATAGACATGTATAGTAAAAAAATTTGGTTCGTTGGCTGCGGAAAATGGACAAATAGTTACCATGGGGACAGATTTTCAGGAATGCCAACCTTGTAAAGAACATATATGGCCATTTTTACAATCAGTGGTGTAAAACACGGTTTTGGCACTAATTGGTGTATAACTTTCTTATACACTGACAGATATGCATTATTTTTTCTCATAAACTTACCACCCACAATGTCTACCTTGGGTACCTTAATGAACTTTCCTCTCTTTTTCTTTCAGATGTGGCATGCACTTACATGCTTGAAATCCAACACTTTTGGTGTACGCACTCTGACATGGTTTTTTTGTCAGACCTAGCATATTAAATTGTTTATTCCTTTTCATTATTTTTGTTGTTGTGGTGATAGACAGGTATCCAACATTAAGAGCTATTATGTTTACCAGGTTCTGCTTTGTCTTCTTTAAAGACTGAAATTGTCCAAACTTTATGTTTCGGAGGTGACATTTTCCGTTAACAATTAACCCCTCTTTTGAGTTAGCTCTTGCTCACAATTATAAAATTCAACTTTGCTAATTTCCATCAAAACAGAATAGTAATCAATCTGACTTAACTTCAATCCAAAGATTATTTGATTCAAATAGCTTATTATTTTTTGGTGAGTGTTTATAAATTTATGCAACTTTTCCGTTAACTTTTCTGTCACCTCCGAGACAACAGATTTATGTATTTGATTTTTTTATTCTTGACATCAGTTATACATTACATTTACAAAAATGTAACATATCCCCTCACATTATCTCTGAAGGAAGGTAGTAGAAATATAGCCTGTTGTTTTCATTTCGGAGCAATTTACAATTTTCCGTTAACACTTGTCACCTCCGAAACAATCGTCACCTCCGAAACAACAAGTGTATTATATTTGATAATTTCTCGAAGACAAAGCAATTTTGTTTGATTCTGTCCAATTGACAGGAATCTCTTTTGGATGAAAATAGTAATATGGCAACAGGAAGTGAGAATTTTCTAGAGATTAATAAAAGATCTAATAAAAACTAAGAATTACTGTTTCGGAGGTGACAAAACACTGTTAACAAGAGTTTTTGCTCATTTCTATTGAAGAGAAACCATATCATGTACACCAATGGTTTCATTTATTTTAGTAACATATGTCTCAAAGTGGAGAAATCAACTAACACACTCTCACTCTTATTTTTATTACTATACTGTAAGTTTTAGGGCAAATTTACATTTTTTCACTTTTTTAACAAAGAGAGTGCACAAAATACACCCATCTGTTGTATATATAATATTGTAATCAAGATCAATTCTCCTGCTTTAGTTAAGTAAACATATAGATGCTTTCATCTTAGAAGCTTGATTTCCAATTTAAGCAATTTAGTTGTGAAGATTTACCAATCACAGCTTTCCATGTATGGTTGCTTTTTCTTGTGTTTCGGAGGTGACATTGTTTGTTAACACCATATTGTTATGTGATAGTGAAAGGCAAGACTTCAATTCCTTTTCACTATCTATTAACATTTTCAAATACATTTAATATCTACAAAATCATCACAATAGAAGTGACTTTTGCAGATATACCTAGCTCACCAGAATTCCCTTGATACCAAAGTGATACATGTGGCAGTTCATGCATGCCCTAGTCCACAATCTTTAAAAAATCATAAAATAATCAAACTCCACAAAAAGGCCACATGCCTATAGCTGGTGCACAACTTGTTCTTGAATTCTTAGTTGTTGTTTTTCCATGTACAACGTGGTAATCATAAACAAAATTATGTGATTTTTTTTTTTTTAAATATGACAATAATTATCACATTTTCCAAGTTGAACCAACTGTTTATGACATTGTATTTTTTAAGATTATTGAAGTTATCTGACAACTAAAGTGAACAGAGGAACAAGTCCCCAGGAATGGAAAGGGAAAGATCCAAAAAAAAAAAAAAGATTTGTAGTTCTATCTCAATATAATTTTGATGACGTGTTTACCTTGTTTTGTTATTATGTTTTATCTTAGAATTTGGCTTTAAGTACTGGAATTTCAAGGAAAAGAAAATGGTTTCTTAAAGGACAAGTCCACCTTCATATACATGTGGATTGAGTGAATGCAACAACATTAGTAGAACACATCATTGAAAGTTTGGGAAATTGGACAATCCATTCAAAAGTAATGGTTTTTTTAAGTATCTATGCAATCACTGCTGGATGAGACGACTACGACAGTGTATGATGTCACATGCATACAACGATATAAAGAAAATATAAATGAATTTCACAAAACTTTACTTTTTGAAAAAAAGTGCACATTTCTTCAACTTGCTGCTGATGTATGTTAGGGCAATATTATTCACAATGCCTTCCAAAAGAGGGAAGTCAAGTGTTCTTTTGTTACATGTATGCAAGAAAGTGAAAATATGTTGAATTTTCTTGATACTTTCTCTATATCCTTATACACGTGTGACATCACAAGCTATAGAAGTCTTCTCATTCAGCTTTGACTGAGCAGAAACTTCAAAAATTCATAACTCTGGAACAGATTGCCTTATTTTCCTCAAACTCTCACTGATGTGTTTTTAATATTGCTGTATTTACTCAACCCTCGTGTCTATTGAGGTGAACTTGTCCTTTTTCGGTCCCTTATAGGGTTATTTGAGACCAGTTTGTGTCCGGGACCTTCTGAGAAGTTGATGGGTAAAATAACTTAACAAAAAAAAAAAAAAAAATCCCCATAAGTTCACACAAAAGCATTATGCTGCTCTCTTCAGCTGGGAAACACAAACTGTTGTCTTAACCAAACTGTAAAAACTTGCTAAAGATTAGTATGAATTACAATCTAAAACAAAATATGAGCTGGTATCCACTATCATGAAAGAGAATAACTAAACAAAATAACAAGTAAGAACTGAAAGAAAGAGCTTATATTTGAAAATTAAAGCCATGAGGAAAGACATGAATGTTCACAATATATTAGTTAACACCTGAGAAGTTGGGTTGTCTCTGTGTTGTGTCACCTCCAAAACAATAAAATGATTTTTTCTTATCTTATACTTTTTACTCTCAAAAGTGACTAATATATATGATTTGCTGGTAATTTTCAAGAAATTCAGAAAGATACATAAAATACATTTTAGTAATGTCAATAGTTTAAATGCATCTGGTATTATAGAAAATTTATCCCAGATGAACAAAACACCTTTCACCAGTATTATAACATTTGTATGGTGGCTATCAAGAATGATGAAGAATTCATGAACATCCTTGAATTAATCTATTTATAATACTATGTGCAAACAAAAACATAATACAAGTCAAATAAGAATTTTTGCTGTTGGCATTCATAACCTATGTCCCCACCAAAAAATTACAATGGTACCCTCCACAACGATAACTTTAAAGATAGTGAATCAATCTAAAATACAATTTGAGGGATTGAAAATATAACTCATTGCCCACACATTGCAGAAAACCCCATTCAATTTGCTTCAGAGGTCAAAGAGAAATGAGAATTTTTGTAGAGCATGTCAGGAATCCCTTCCCTCCAAGTTCTGTATATTGTGTTTACACATTAATATGCAGTTCCAAGAGCATCCAAGTGCTAAACTTGGAAGAATCAGACTCCTGACATCCTTTATAACAATCCACATTTCTTTGAGACCACTTAACCAAATTGACTGGGGCTTTCTGCAAAATAGAGCTATTAGATGTTATAATTTAAGACCCCAAAGTAGATTTTAGCTGATTTAATCATGTTGGGTGCTATCAATGCCAAAGTCTAATTGTAAATTTGGGGGGGGGGGGGGGGGGGGGGGGCATACACTATATGAATACTTGAACACAATGTTAACATTGAATGTCACCTCTGAAACAAAGTTATTCTTCCCTGGTGTTGTGGAATAAAATGTTCTGAGAGCAAAGAAACATTACTAAAATGATCTTACACCCTCATTTCAATCTAAGGTAGAAAATGGAAAGCCATGTTTCTTCAGGTTACAATATCTAGCTTATGTCCGTCATATTCTTACTGTAAATGAATATTTCAACACAATGTTAACATTGAATGTCACCTCCGAAACGAAGTGATTCTTCCCTGGTGTTGTGGAATAAAACGTTCTGAGAGCAAAGAAACATTACTAAAATGATCTCACACCCTCATCTCAATTTAAGGTAGAAAATGGAATGCCATGTTTCTTCAGATTACAATATTTAGCTTAAAACCTTCGTCCAAATGGAAGGCAAACTACCGGTACCCATGCTAATTAATGAAGTGTAAAAAAACACTTGTTCTGTGTGGTTTATCTGCTTGAAACAGGAGTTAATTTCTTGTTCTCGAGTTATAATTATTAAAAGCATTGATAAAAAGAAGAAGTTTTGTGTTATTGTCACTTATTCTCAAAAAAACTGAGCGTTAATATTAATGTCACCTCCGAAACATTCTATTATGTTAACTGTCACCTCCGAAACATCCATGTGTGAAAAATCCAAGATTTAAAGAAATGATTGGAATTTCACTTAACCTACATAGGAAGGTAGCCCTTCTTAAAGACTTGTTATAGTATAGAGTTTGACCTGGCTTGCCCTCCAATAAATAGTTAAAATCTTAAAAATTGCATGTCAATTGGTATTTTTACCAAAAATTTATAAATCTCATGTATTTTTTTTTTAAATCACTTTATATTCAACCCCCAAATAGTTTTGATTCACAAACTATATATTGTTGTTAACCATATAAACTTTGCATGGTGAAGTTTGACTACAGAGTTTTGTCATTATGGTGCAATTCATGAAAACAAAATTTTGCTTAAATTTACTTCAGGTGCCAGGGTTTTCCTTAAATTACACCAATAACTCTTCAGCTTTAAGGTCTGAAACGTTATTTTTTCAAAAATTTGAATACTTTCCAACAGGAATCAAACAGAATAATGAAAAAATATCTTGTTTGAAATTTTGACCCTCTGAGTACAAAAGTTACACCACTGATCGTAAAAAAGGCCATATATGTGCCAGTACTCCGAGGGTTGGAATGACACTTTTCTGTTGGAAAAGAATTTTTACTTTTCCTGCAATAGACATGCACAGTAATAAAATTTGGGGAAAATGGTATTTTTCATGAAACCTGCAGTATTTTTGGCAAAAAACAAAGCAAAACAAATAAAGTACTGCAAAAAGAAGCAACAGCTGGCATCTCTGTGTACAGTATAAAGGAAATCAAAGAAATGAGACAAATGGGGGAAATAGCCATGATAACTTGCAAAACAGTTCTCTGTGTGACATGTCAAGCCAGCATAGTTGTTTTGATGGAATAACTGTATTAGGTTATTGGGATATTGAAAAGAATCATAATCAATACAATGATGTTGCTCATTACCATGACGACTTCACGGACAAATCACTCACTGACTGCATACATGTAGCTCAGAGCTGTGAGCCTCATTTCTTAGAAAAATACAGAGATTATACATCATATTTCTTTTTGTAGTGGTCATTTATCAACCCCCACCCCTTCAAGCCAACCAACCAAACAAACAAACAAACAAACAAACAAGGATACTTTTTAGAACTATCTCATACTCAATATGAGATAACTTAGCTAATGGAAGGCACCAAATCATATATGTCTCCATGTTAAAACTTCTTCAACAACGATTTTTCACACATTCAGGCATGAGAATAAACTTCAGGGCTAAGATTTTGAAATTTGATCATGTTGTACATTTTACTTTACATATATGTAGTATTTATAAGGAAAGAGCAACTGACTTACCCCTTTCACAAAGCAGGGGGAATTATAATACTCCTGGCATAAGTTAGTAACAAGTCAAATGAATGTGTACTTTTTGTTAGAGGGGATGGCTAGTAACCGATCAGTGGGAATCAGTGGGAATGCTGAGGGATGATTGTTGCAATCCTTGTGGGATTCATTCAAGAGTACATTATATCTACTGTTGTGTGAAAATTATTTGCTTCAGAACGGTCTCATATTCAAGTAATGTGCAGATTAATGCCCCGTCACTGACCAGGCACGCTAACCTGGAAACATTAAACTGCACATTACTTGAATATGAGACCATTCTGAAGCAAATCATTTTCACAAAACAATAGATACTTATTTATATTGTACTCTTAAATGAATCCCATAAGGATTGGAACAATCATCCTCCAGCATTCCCACTGATTCCCACTGATCAGTTACTAGCCATCCCCTTTAACGTGTTCGCTCAATCTTACTGGAGGAAACTTCCCCTTGCAGAAAAATATGAACTTACAGTTCTTGATGATGGTGACATCTTGGCCTTTTTACTGGGTGATGATCGAATGGGAGACATTGATGTATCCTCATCATCGTTGAATATTCTTCTGTTTTTCTTTCTGATACGTGTCGGCTGTCTCAAGATAATGTGTAAAAGAAATATTTTTTTAAATCAATTCCTCCACGGAAAGCTATGATTTACCTTTGAGTTTAATCATACTGGTTTGGAATATACCCCCTGGAATATCTTCAGCTGCAATTCCATTCTGTGTTGGCTGTACAATAACTTCAACTTTGAGTTATATGTGGGATTGACTATTCTGCAAACAATAAGTGGGACTGCCTAAAAATAGAAAAAAAGAAAAATCATGTTTTAAATTGTATGTTCATTTGAAGAGAGAAAGTTCTAAAGCATTATCGTGGCACTATATGTATGTACATGTATGGTATCTAAACACTCTGACATTTGTTAAATCTATACATCAACTTCATGTTTATATTCATCATCATCATATTACCCCCTTTGTTACAGTTACACGCTTAAACATTGAGGAACAGACAGATGTACGACCTTGCATGGTTTTAACAATAAACATTTCTTCTAATTTCCTAATATGAAAACTTGGGAGAGGTCCTATAAATTTAAAATACTTTAGCCATTCATATGTCATGATTTGCCTGATATTATTCTTAGAACTCAATGGTAAGCCAGCAAGCAGACATGCTGAATTGTTTCATCCTAGACGATAGAAAATACCACTTGAGAATACTGGAATGAGATGCATACTGTACAGTCGACTTCCGTCACAACAAAATCTTTGGGATTGGCAGTTTTCTTTCGCTACATCAAAATTTCGTTAAGCAAAACAATAAACAACAAAAAACATAGAGAGGATGATGTTGGAGCTTGAATTTTTACATCGCTGTGACCTGAATTTTGTTATTCTCGTGTTCATCAAAACAGGAGCGCACTGTCTGAATCAAATTGTCCCAATTAGAGACACGGTCCTGGTGTGCCAGTGTGTACTCACATGACCCCTGCGAGGAACAGAGGGGGTGGTGCGGGACGGAGACGCCTTGCTGGGGGACGGGGTTCCCTGGATCTTCTTCCCCGCACTCCTCAGGCTCATCAGCGCCTCTGCAGAACCTGTAACCATGGAAACCAAGTAGAGAGAGATAAGAAGAGAGAGATGAAAATAGTGAGAGAGACAGAGAGATAGAAAGAGATGGAGGCAGATAAAAACAAAGAGAGATAAAGAGATAAAGAGATAAACAAAGAAAAATGTCAGTGAAACACTAAGATATGGATGTTTTAAAACAACTGCAGCATTGAAAACAATAAACAAACTTTCCCTTTCTTACATCTTACAATACGCCAAGAGAAAGAGACAGGAAGCAGAGACATAAAACTCTCTGACAGCTTTTTTGCAGGAAATCTCTCAAAAAGAGGCCTTTTATGCAAAATCTCCCACTCTCCCACTTGATTTTGAATTTCTCCCACTATAGCCGTGTGCTTCCCACTTACAATGGTGTAAAGGTATACTGGCAGTATTTTCTCTCAATCCAAATGTACCGGTAACTACATTGTATATCCCGCCCAACTTTAGCTTTGTCATATGTTCAATAATAAAGGTACACGGTGGTTGTATATTGTATGATCAGCACCAGATAGCCACAAGGGATGTTACGCTTCACGTTCACAATATTGTGCGCATGTCTGTGGGATCAAAGTCCTCAGTTGCAAGTGAAGTTCACAAAAGTGAATCTCTAATGAACTTGCATTATTTACAGATGCCTTGGGTTGGAGTCTGAATCTGAGGACAGAGAGACAGACGAAAAACTAGAAAAGCACTCACAGAGTACAGACCTCTGCCAAGCCAGGAGCTTATTTCCACCCATAAATGCATGCAATTTCCCAATCTAGAGGTCATTTGATAAATACATCGCCAGCTTCAAGCCCCATAGTGCCTCGTTCGAGCAGCTTTCGTGCACATATGCACATCCCCACTAAAGTACGAGCAGCTTGGACTCCAAAGTTTACTGACCTAACATCATACACGCCAAAAGATCAAGAATCCTTCAAATATCCCCCAAATTTTGTGATCATTACCAAACTTTAATCATCTGTTCTTTATGTCATTATCAACGTTTCCTTTAAGTTTCATTCAAATCCGATTACAACTTTTTGATTTATTTTGCAAACAGACAAACAAACCAATACTGATCAAAACATTGTAGAACCCCTTTGGTGGCAGAGGTATAAAAAAAAAATGTCTGCGCGTGTGTGACAACTGAACATCTCTTTTTACGAGGCAGGACATGTCATAAAATGATCTTTCTAATTTTGCTACTTTTTTTCTGGATACTTGGTACTACTAACAATGTAAGTACTATTACAAGTAGAAGAGAAGAAGTTCATAAAGACCATAAAATAAACACTTTGCAATAATTGTATTTTCAGGCACCCCTTTTTGATCACTGAATTGAATGACTGACAAAAAAATAAATAAATAAAACACACTACTTGACACAGTCATACACAAACACACACACACACACATACTGTACTCTGGACAGACACCAGATGATTCAGCAAAGCCAAACAAAGATGGTTTTGTTTGGTATCCAGCAAGTCATTCGATGTCTAACGTTATAATTTTTTGTAATTTCTGGGCAATCTTTCATCTTTGCATGAATGATGAAGTTGCTTTTTCATTGCATGGCCACACAAAAGTAACAGCCTCGTCCCATATGTTTCCACTCAGACCATCAGTCATGTTGCTCATGTTTTAACTTAGAGCTCATAATCACATGATCCACTTGACTTGTCCTGTTTTGTAACAAAACCTTCATTTCAAGTGACACTCGACAGAACGATTGACCTACCATCAGACATTAGATGTCTACATCAACATCGACAATGACAATGTCACGAATCGAATGTGATCAAGATAATGCCACTACTTTGTAAAGATCCACAGAGAAATGAGGATCTTTACAAAGTAAAATAGATGTCTCTACATGATAAAACCAAGTTTAGGGCACTTGCTGTTGATGCCTAGCGTAGCTGCAGAACAGCACGGCGTACGTGCCTGTCCTACTCCTCAGACCTACGGTACGCTGCGTGTGTGTGTAAAGACTCGGCATACACGAAAACTGGCTGCACACAACTTATTTTCTCACATACGGGACTAACAGAAAACTAACCAACCGGGGGAATGTCGGAAAAATGCGTGTCACTTTGTACTGACATTTGGCATAATCAAGGCAAAAATTGTGATAACAATATTTTTATTAGGAAGAGTTGTATTAATTTATTCTAAACACTTAACAAAAGTGGCTTTTGAATAGATATATCTTAATCACGAGCTTGTACAAAGTTGCCGAAGTTTCATACGTACTTTCAAGTGCAGTGTCCGCCATCTTGACGCGCCTCTTTTTGAAGAAACGAGCTGCATTGTGGGATATGAAAAGTTTACGACTGTGTGTGTGACGACATTTGTACATGTACTTGATAACACGAGAAGAAACGTGAACAAGCGACATACACAACTGGAGTACAGAGCTAAATTTCCTCTAAAGACATACCTTTACCACTTGCATGGAATTTAAGGAAAACATCGATTGTATCTTTAGTGCGATGAATTGGAATAAATCTACGGAATAATATTTGTTTTTCATGCTGTGGTGAGTGGGAAAGACAACAAATCCGGAATTTCCCGAAGACGGACGATTCTTCCACGACACACAAAATTGGTACACACACTTTAGCATCGTGCGTACATGTATGTGTTATGTGTGCGTGCGTAGTGTGTATGTGACGCTCAATGGCATTTTGTAATTATTTTTAGATCCGGAATGTTCTGAGAGTGGGCAGAATGATCTTCTGTTACGTTCTCAAGTGACCAAGTCTACAAAAGGAGGCACGGAAAATGGACTTCCAGAATATTCTTCAACTTGCTGCCAAGAACCAGAAAGTGGCAGAAAAGAAGGTTCGTTGAAAGAATACGATACTAAGTGAAAAGGTGTACAGGATGATTTAAATTTGATGCTGACACGAGTAACATAACAGTCCCATATGTTGATTTCCACGTTTGTGAATTTTGAATTGTATGATCGAGGGTGTCTACCACTACCACCACCCACCATGCACCACCAGGCAGTAGCCTACCACCTTTCGCCACCCCAAGCCTAACTAGATCTATAACAGTTACACAGCCCAGTCGCTGTGTGTAAGTAGCGACAGATTCACACAGCGTACTATTACTAACAATAGCGTCTGGTCGGGCTACCCCAAGCGGCTAGCCTAGCCAGTCCGGGAAACCCGCTCATGACTGAGGACTGCTCCCCCGTAAGAGGACTGCCCCGCCTCATGAGGACCCCGGGGGGAAGTCCTCATGAGGACCCCTATTCACTTCTTTTTCATCTCACACCTGATGTATAAATTGTCGCAACGTTGCACAGTGATTTTTTGTTACACACACATGTCCACTATCCATGATGAAAAGAAGAAAAAATCCTGTCTGTATTTTTCTTCAAAAATCGTGTTTTAATCAACCGATGCAGAGCGCCCATCAAAACATGGGCGCCAACGTTGTCGCACAATGCCAGACTGCCGCACCTAGCGGCCTGATCTGTCTAAATATTTTCGGTGCTTTTTTCTGCGGCTCGCACATCTCCGCGTGCGAATCAGCCTCGTGAAGCTGAAGTCTGACATCTTTTCACACAAATTCGTAACGAGAAAAATGAAATCAGTACTAACCTGATCTTGTACATATATTCCAAATTACTATTCCACACTGATAGAGTAGGTGGGTACTCCAGTTTGTAAGCAAACTAATCACTTTGTAGGTATGATGAGTTCACTTCCTTCGTCAATTCCGCGCCGTCCGCTAATTTTTGCCAGTTTTGGCGCTTTCCTGGAATCATCCCGCGGTGCGATGTCACATCATATCGCGCATCCAGCACATCCAGACAGTGCGCAAGCTGAGAGATTTTCAGAGCGAACTTGCGCACGCACTGGGGGATGCAGTATCCTTCGGTGCGTGCGCAAGGTCGCTCTGAAAATCTCACAGCTTGTGCGCTGTCTGTATGTGCTAATGGGGATGCGTGATGTGATGTGACGTCTCGTCGCGGGATTCCAGAAAAAGCGCCCAAAGTTTAGCGGACGGCGGAATTGACGAAGAAAGTGTGATTCATGTCAGATAATGATACAAAACAACGCTGGGACAGTGGGAGTCAGACAGACAGGGCTGCGTTTCAGGTCATAACACTAACAATGCATGTCCTCACAACCCCTGGATCAGCAAAGTTTTTTGTAGATTTAGAGTCTACAAATGTAACTCCCTACATGTACACACTGTATGTGTTGTTACTGTTACTAGTGGGTTTTGTTGTTTTGTTGTTGTTGTTTTTTTGGAGGGTTGTTGTTCTTGGTTTTTTTTTTACGCCATGTAGACCGCGGTCCAGTCGATCCATTGGCATTCTCATACTTTGTCTTTGATGGCACAATAAAGACTAACACTAGTCCTAGTCCTAGGACTCACGAGTACATGGACCACACGCAGGTAGATGAGTTATAATGAATAATGATACAGGACTGCCAAGTGTGTGACTGTGACTGAGTCACAGAGTATTATCACCAGTGGTACATGTAGTTGTTCATTATTCTTGTCCACGATTTCACCTTGCATCAGTTCTTCATCATGTTTTACAAACATTCTTTTGACAAACAGTTCTGTTTTTAGTTATCCAGGACTGCAACAGTATGCATTCTACTTTCATATTGATTACTGTGCAGCTGTGTGGTTTTTTTTTTCCTGTTGCTCAATTTTTTTGTTTTGTTTTTTGTTTGTTTGTTTGTTTGTTTGTTTGGGTTTTTTTTAATGCAGAATACATGTTGAATGAGACCTGCCACGTTCATCCTGCAGCCAGGCTTCTAAGGAGTGATCAGTCCCTTGTTTGTCGGAGCCTATCATCTTTGTGCCAAGAGTGTGCTAGCCCTAACACACTCTTGCCACAAAAATCATAAAACCCACAAGCTGTTTTGCCATGTGTTCTGTGTAATAATAATTAACAGTCATTAGGCTTGTACATTAAGCGTGACATGAAAGCAAATGGTTTGAAAGTGGAGAGTTGGGAAACCATTGCTGCAGATCGTACAAGTTGGAGACTTGTCGTACGTGATGGTATCATACATGGGGAAACACAGAGAAATGCAAAGACACTGGAATCCAGGAAAGCTCGCAAACAGAGGTCAGCAGCTATGCCCATAACATCCCCACATCCAACCTCTTTTATTTGCAGCAAGTGTAGCAGAGACTGCCATTCAAGAATTGGCCTTTTCAGCCATAGTAGGAAATGCTCCAGCAAGAAATAAATTGAGTGTCATATGCAAGGTATATGGTCAGTTTCACAGTAAAGGGTGTAACTTTGATGTGGCAAGGGTCAAAAATTAAAGTTGTGTTTCCATTTTTATCTTTGCCTTTATTTTATATAGGAATGTCTATATTTTCAATATTTTGTCATTCCAGAGCTTAATTCTTTGGCTAAATATGAAAAATGAAGTGACTATTATGGAATTTTAGATAAATTTAGGTAAAAACAACAAGAATGTTTTGGTCACCCACAGCAACCAAATGAAGATAAATGGTGGATGTAATGCAACTTTTCATTTGCTGTGAACATGTATTTGAAATATCAAAACACTTTTCCCCCATCAGATATTCGCTCTTGCAATTATTTGGATGTAAACTTCAAATTCCAAGGTAAAAATGGTACCTGACAAACTATTTTTAAGTTAAAAGAATGTTCTAGAAGCAAGAGCCACTCTAAACATAGCCCTAAATTATCTGTTGGTAACAAACATTTATCAACCAAAATCCCAAAGAAATTCGATTATTTTTGACAAAGTTGAAATTTTCAGACTTGTGAGTTTCGGAGGCTTCAGTTAACAAACTAGTGTGTTTCGGAGGCTTCAAAACTGCTAACACAAAGTTCTAGTCTTGTATTCACTTAAAATAATAAAACTACAGTAAGCAACTATCACTACATGCTAGAATAACGACAGGGCATCAATAAAATGTGAATAACAGTATACAGATGTACATTTTATGGCAGTGCATAATGTTTACCCTTCATACTTATTATTATAAGGAAATTGGCTTCCACAAAAGTGAATAACAAACTGTGTACACTTTGAGCAATGCTAAGTTCAAATTTATGACATTACATGAGGCAATATGATTCTAAAGGGAACTGCAACAGTAGCAATAAAAGTACACTGATTAGGAACATTTTTTTTTTTTTTTTTTTGCGGCTTAAAGTTAGCAGCAATGCATGTTTCGGAGGCTTCATCATAACTGTTAACATGCAAAAATGGTCCATTTTAAGGTGATGTGAAGTACATTAATGCAGCTGATTGTTTCCAAATACACAACTAACAATGTTGTAACATGTGAAATAGTATTTATTTGTATGCAGAAAAAAGGCTTTCCAACATATATATTAAGAGACAAAGAAAAATATTCTAAATCTTTATGCTCAGTTGTATACATAACTGTATTTGCATATGCATGACGTTGGCAATGCAGAACATGATTAGGCTACACACGTACAGCTGTATGCATTTGTCAAACTTTTCATCATAATGCAGTAAGAATTACTTTCAATGAGTTAGAACTGTAGCTAGACTTAATGCAAAGATTATGCTTGCTTGCTTTATAAGTGCAGTTTGTGGGATGTATATTGACATAAACCACCCATCATAATTGTTTTTATGTGAAATCAATTTCAACTGTTGATGAGAAAGGGATAGAAAATAGACTATGTGATGGCATGACGGTTAGATTACAACATAGCATTGTAAAATATAGAAAGGGGAAAAAAGGCTTATAAACATTCTTTTGCACATAGACCATGCCTGATATCCCCTACTATAGCTATCAAATGCAGTGATCATGGTCATAGAACAGCAATCTTAAACACCGATCAGCCATTCCATGTAAGGGTCATCATCAAACTGTCATCATCAAAATGGAGTTGGAATAATCAATATATTGGTGATATTATCATGGAGCTAAATAGAAATTGAAATGGTCAAGATCCCATTCATCTTTTTGAATCGCCTGTTGAAAAGATAAATGTACATACATGTACCCTACCCATGACTGTGTATGAATTTGAATTAAAAAAAAAATGTTGACCAAATGTATAGTTCCCTATAATATATGATAGTTAGAATTTTACTTTCTTTTGATGTGGTATACAAGTCACCCCTGTTTCGTATAATTTAATTTTTAATTTACTAATTCTTCAAAGGCTTCTTTTTTTATAGTTATTTTATAAAATTCCAATTTGTGTAACTCCTGTGACAGCTAGGAGGCCTGTTTTTGAAGGTACACATTGAGAAAGTGCTAACAGAACTTTTACTGTTTCTAAAAATGACAACCTTTTTAGCAAAAAATTAAAAAGCAGCAAATGTGTTTAAATATCTAAGTTTGTTAGAAACCCACAAGTTTGTTTTAAATAGTATATAAACCCACAGACTACAGTTTTAACCCTTTGAATTTCAAAATAGTTAGGGGCTTGTAACTTTTTCCAGAAAAGCCAGCACTAAACAGATTATAAAGATTTCAGTCATTTCAATATTGTTCTTCATGAACATAACTTCTCCAGTCACCAACCCATGTAAACTACATGTACATGTACCCCATGACAACAGGCTATTTATAAGTACAGGTCTATATGTCATTTATAAACAATCCTATCCCAACCATTACTGTCCATTTACTGCACTGAGAACTACATCCGCAAACATGTCATAGAGTCTCACATGTGTATGCAAAGAGATGTTTCGTAACACAAGTTACAGTTTGTTTAATCAAAAATAGTCAAGTGGTCCATGCCAGCATGATAAAGTATGGAAAATAGGGTATAGTATCAAGATTGTGTTGCACCTAGCATGCATTAGATCTGACATACAGACTGACATGAAAACCTGTCTGAATGAAGGAATCAAATGTCAAAATTCCAAAACAGTACCCTGTGATCCAAGTCACACCACAGAAATGATAATCTGCAAGACGTTAGCTATTTTCAAATCCACTCACAAATTTATTGATTAATTACTTTCCTCCAAATAAGTATTGGAAATGAAAGCCAAAGAACTTGTTAAGAAATGGAAAGCTAAAAAGTCAAGCTTTTAGTATGGCAAAAACAAATGCCATGTGAGTAACAATGGAATTGATTTGTCAATGGGTTATAAATGGACATGTAAAAGATTGTGTTTCGAAACTATTACACTCAGATGATAGTGAGTCGAAAGTGTAAAAATCCAAAAAATATTTTCCACCATTTGCTCTTGATCATGCATAAAAGATAGAACCTTAAATTCAAAAGTAATATATTTCTTAGTTAAGTGTATGCTTCCCTCTTTAATAACCATCTATTAAAGTCCTTGAATCTTCAGGACAGGAATAGTGTTCAGTTCTTTAAAAAAAAGTGTATTTAACACTAAATAATCAAGTAATTGTTTGGTCTTCATCATCAAAGTGTAACCAGTCAAAAGAGTGATACAAATATGGTCACAACACTTCAACTTCTCTCAAGAGTAAAAATGAGTTATCCAACTTAAGAACATTGATGTATCCACAACTACTTGCTTTGTTGCACTACTGTTGCATGATGTGGGCATGCACGCAAGCTGGAAGTCACTTTCATTCTCACAATATCTAGCCTGTTCCATTGGTTCAAAAGGAAACCTACAAAATAAATGCTTTTCCTACATTTAAACAACTATCTACACCTTGCTTGAGGAGTCATTACGTCTCATTCAGTCCAAACAGTTATTTGATAGACTTAGAATTACACAATTGTAATCAAAACATTCCATTTACATGCTGTTAACATAAAATGAAGCCTCCGAAACATCTGGAAAATTAATTTGGTATGCCTTATGTTTTTATGAAAATCATGTATGTTATGTAGAAAGTGATGGATAAATTGTGTCTTTTTTGGTTGATATACACTGTTTAAACATATTTGTAGGGCAACATCCTCATCTGCTCATATTTTATTGCTGAATGAAAAGGTGAGTTATGTGTGACACGTCTGCACTGTTTAAGAAAAATAGGTAAATCGTATAGTAAATCTATATTGGTGAGTAAACAAAGCAGCCAGAAAACTGGATGTGATTAAATATCTTTAGATATGTCATAAGCAATCATTGGGTGGGTGAACAATAAATCTAATTTGATTTTGTCCAGAGAAAATCACAAAAAAGCAGTGTTAACATCCGTTTGAAGCCTCCGAAACCACTTTTTCTCTATAAAGTGTATTGGCTCAAAAAATTATTGCAGTATCATAATGTTTTTATCATTTTTGTTGTCTGTCCATGTCTGTTGATGATTTCATGGCATAATTTGGGGCAGACACTCAAAGAATTTATCAGAAATGTCAAATTAGATGTTTTTGCTGTTTCGGAGGCTTCAATGCGTCTCGGAGGCTTCACGTGTTAACGGAAAATTTGTATTGTCTCCTATTTCCAGAGAGTTTGGCGGATCTTAACTATTTTTGGTCTATTAGGTTAGGGCCCCATATCCTACATTTTGACATATAGGTTGGGTCTCTTCTCTTATCTATATTCATATTATTTGACTAAACACTTTGTTTCGGAGGCTTCAAAACTGCTAACGGAAATTTCACTTGATGGAATCAAATTATCACAAAATTTCAAATAGCCCTAGAATCAAGTAAACTTTGATGTAAGTCTAAAGTTTAGATGTACCTTACTATTTTCAGCATAAAAGAAAGTAACCAAAACACACCCACTGATCATTACTGTCCATCAAAGTTTGTAAACAATTGTTAACGGAAAATGAAGCCTCCGAAACCTCAAATTTGAAGTCATAGCATTCTAAAATAAAGGGCCAGATGCAAACCAAACTAATTTGGTCATTTCAATTGACCATACAACTATGCTTTTAACATAAAAAATTAGATCTCTGCAGTTGCTGTAGAAAATTATTAACATTTCAAAAATGTTATATAAATTTCAATGCAACAAAATAGTCATTTTTAGGGTACATATGTGACTGTCAAAACAAAACGCATCAATACCTGGACCTGATTATGCTACCCAAGGTGGCTACTCGTAAGGTGACTCACATGGGAAAAAATCTTTGAGATCTGTAAATCTATGTGTTCAGGGTGGGCCAAAAGGCTAAAAATTGAAAGTTACACCCTTTACCGTGAAACTGACCATATACCATTGTCTCATGAGACAGATGGATGCCAACAACAGGCTTGTATGTCTGTATTATCTGATTTCTACTTGACAGCTGACTGTGACGAAGCGATACACTACCAAGGTTCCCCCTGCCAAGAAGGAGCCCCGCCCCCAAGTGGACCCCAATGCCATCCGTGCTAGAGTGGAACAGAAGGAGAGGGAGAAGCAGCAACGAGGTGGGTGTGGATCAGGGCTCTTGAGATGGGTGGGGGGAGGGAGGGGGGGGGGGAGAGAGGGTGATTGGGGGAGGGAGTAGGGGAGGAGTGGGGAGGGGTTGGCTAGGGTACAGAGGATTGGGGGTGGCTGGGATATGGGGTGGGTCAAAGCACCTGAGATGTTTTTTTTTTTTTTTGGGGGGGGGGGGGGTGGGAGAGAGAGTGATTGGGGGAGAGAGTAGGGGGTGATGAGTGGGGGATGGGTTGGCTTGGGTGGAGGATGAGTCAGGAAGGGGATGGCTGGGGTAGGGGAAGAATGGGGGTGGCTGGGATGGGTTTTGGGAGGGGGTGGGAGAGAGGGTGATTTGGGGAGGGGAACAATTGGGTGTCCACTTTCTTTCAAGCGATACTGTAGCTGGGGGAGGGGGGGTGAGTGGGGAAGGGATTGAGTGGGGGAAGGTTGTCTAGGAGAGGGGTGAGTGAGAGAGGGAATGGCTGGGGAAGGGGATGTGGGAGGAGTGGCTAGAGGAGGGAGTGGCTGGGATAGGGGGTGAGTGGGGGAGGGGTAGCTGGGGAGTGGTACCTGGGAGAGATTTTGGCTAGGTCTGGCGTCTGAGTAGTTTAAGTTGGCAGTTCTGTACAGTGTGCATTTATTTTATGTATGATCTCTAATGATAAAGATCATGAAATCATTTGTTAAGGGCCGAAATTACATTGTATTTATATTCATAAATTGTACAGTTTTTCTACTGCATGACAAGGGCTCCTTTATGCTGTTTTGCTGCACTGTACTAAATAATATGAATAATTTGTATTTGTTCATAAGTATTCAAATGTGATACCATGTTCATACAAGTAATTTGCATTTTTATGCCTCCGCCAATGAAGTGGCCGGAGGCATTATGTTTTCGGGTCGTCCGTCCGTACGTTCATCCCGTTTTGTTTTTGTCGATATCTCAAGAACCGTGAGGTGATTTTGCATCAAACTTGGTATGAGGGTATATCCTGGGGGGATGATACTTTGTTTGGATTTTAGGGTCACGGGGTCAAAGGTCAAAGGTCACAGGTAATTTTGTGAAAAAAAGGTTGAAATTTCATGTTTTTCTCCATATCTCGCAAATGGTTCAAGATTTCTTCATGGAACTTAGTATATGCATTACCGATGGGCAGTGATTATCTGGGGAAGTTGGGGGCCATGGGTCAAAGGTCAGGGGGTCAAAGGTCAAGGTCAACTCCTCAAAATATCACTACTTTCCTTATATTTATGCAATGCCTGAAGGATTTTTTTAACTTGATGTATGCATGTATAACCCAATACATATTCTTTGGGAAGTTTCTTGCCAAAAGGTCAAAGGTCAAGTGAAAGTGCTAAATTGCACTTCTTCCTCCATATGTCAAAAGTAACTCAAGGTATTATCACGAAACTTATATTAAATGCATGTTCTACCTAACAGTGATTCTCTTTGGAACTGTGCGGTCAGAGGTCAAAGGCCAGGTTTAGATAATACTATTTTACCATTTGATACTGAAATTATACTTTTTCTCAATACCTTAAAAATTACTAAACGCATAAACTTATAAAAGGGTCAAAAGTCAAGTAAAAATCATCAGTTCCCCCAAATTGTACCTGCACTCTGACGTTTTAATCATTCATCCAATTGAACCTAGTTCTAGGAAAGTGAACATTCAGCACATTTGTGGCAAACCTGTCATTTTAGTATTTTGCCAATTGTGTGTAACTGTCATCACACATTGTACTATAGACCTATTAGGAGAACCATGCATTACATTGTATGGCGGAGGCATGAATACACCAGTTGCCGTAGCGACATTTCTAGTTAAATCTATATTGATCTATAAGTCACATATCAACTGTAAATTTGTAGTAGGATAAAATTCAAATAGGGAGCAAATATTTTCTGTCAAAAAGACAAGTTGAAGGCTTGCTGGTTACATGTATATTGAATTTTAAACAAATGCCGTTATAATATGCACATCATGAAGGATGTTGAGGAGAAACAAAATTCTCAAAATTTCTGTCACTGCTCGGTCGTGATGCATAATTGGCTATACTTAAATATCAACAGGCACTTCAAACAACTCACATGCATCGGTAGAAGGGAATTAGTCGGCATTACACGATTAAATCTACTCATACTACGACAGTATTAGTGAAAATGGAGAAACCTATAAATTCCATTCTATAAAGCAAACTACAATACTTGTACAAACAACACAGCAGTTATAGCCCTTCAATATACCTTCCTTCAAATACATTTATGAACACATGAAATATATATCTATCTGTATACCAAACAGAAAATTTGTGCACTTTAATTTTTGCACTACCTTCATGTTGCATAAAATACACAGAATCAAATTTAACCCTGAACCTTGATGAGATACTCCACGATGCAGTTCTTTCCATGCTTAACTGGAATGGGAAGTGCTGTGACAGTTGGTGATGGTGCAGTCTATATTGTAGCCCTGCAAATTTGTCTACTTCTACAGTAAATATCAACTGATCTTTTTTTTTCTTCTTCTTCTTGTTTTCTTTTCTGTCTTTCAGAGGTAGAAGAAGAGCGTAAGAGGAAAGAAGCCTTGAAGAGACTGGAGGAGGCTGAGAGGCAAAAGAAGATTAGATCAACCTCCAAGTCGGCCAAGTCTCCCGCCCAGAGATCAAAAGCTGCTGAACAACGCCCGAAGGAGAAGACAGAACCAAAGGAGTCGTCAGAATCAAAAGACGGAAGGGGACGATACAAGGACAGAGACCATGAGAAGGTCCACAAAGCCTTCATGCATAAAGTGGAGAAGCAGGCAGAGAAGGTCAGGAATAAAGAGAGAAGGGAGGAGGAGCGGAAGCCAGCCAAGCCGAAGCCCGGTAAGAAAGCGGCGCCTGCCCCCAAGAAACCCATGAGCTACGAGGAACTCCTAAAGTTTGCAGAGCAACAGAAGAAGGGCATCGTGCCAAAGATGGATGACAGGAAGTCTGCAGCAGAGAAGGAGGAAGACGAAGAGGAGTCTGATGAGGATGACTATGATGAGGATGATGATTATGACGATCACCGGAAGTCGAAAGATAGAATGCACAATGACAGAATTCACGCTAGCAAAAACCATGCGAGGTTAAAAGATAACAGACATGGGAGGCCCAATATCAGAAACGATATCAAAGATAGAACTCAAGTTGCAAAACATTCTGTTCCCAAGTCGCACACTCAAGAAAGAGGGCACAACAAACCTGTTTCCTCACCCCACCCCAAAGATTACAGGAATGTGAGGCCCGATGACAGACGGAAAGTGCAAGAGGGACATTCAGTGCAAAGAAGTAGCAAAGGTAAAAGCCCCTCTCCCCAGGTAACCAAAGATAAGTCCTCTATGAAGCAGGGTGAAAAAAGCAGAATGCCAAATCGCAGTGCAGGGAAAGTCTCCGATCAGCGTGCAGAGATGAAGAAGGGCAGTATGCCACGCACCAGTGCACATGGGAGTGATGGAAAACTGAAGAGTGGTGGTTTCTTCCCCGAGAATGGGAGAATGGTTGCATCCAGTAGTGGTAGAACACAGGGCCAGCCAACACATAGACCAGACAAACCCAGTGTCAAACAGCCAGCTAGATCCGGGGACAGACCAGTGATAAGACCAGGTGATAGATCCCAGAGTAAACCCATGGACAAGTCCCAGAATAGACCAATGAATAGACCAGCTGCTAGACCAGTTAGTGGACCAAGTGAGAGGCCTAGACCAAGACCACAGGATCATGACAAAGAGAGAGCCAGGTCTTCACAAATGGGTCCCCCGCAGAGCGCACATATTGTGAGAAAAAGACCAGGTATGAAGAGACTTCTTGTGGACTCAGCCATTTTGATTACAACGTAAAATTATCATCAGTCTTTGGTAATTTCAAATAGAAAATTTAACAATAGGCACATATTTTGCAGCTTTATTAATAAGAATCATTTTGATAACTTATAATAAATGGTGACTTGAAAAGTGGCTCATTCTATTTGTCATAAGAAGTATGTTTTTATATTTTTTTCAGGCCTGAGATACACTCTGTAGTAATCCTCTACACAAATCTGCTGTGCGCCAATGATCTTGTGGTCTATAGGAGATGTAAGACACGGAAGCATGAATACATTGGATTGCCCGGATAGATTGGCACATCATCTTTATCTTTTCTTAAAGAATATTCCTTATTTGAACCTGTTGAGGATGGTTTAATTTTGCTACAACACAAATTTCCCATAGACACTTGCCCGAGTATACCCGGGACTCATCCTCAATGGGTTAAGCAACAAGTGAGCTTTCATCAGAAATGTTTTTCGTTGCTCTATTGATCTTTGATTTACTTTGAAATGTTTAAAAATGACACTTAATTTGCACTCTGCAATCAAACGCTTAATTTAGTGATCATGTTTCTGACGAAGGTGTACCCTTTCATTCTCACAGCACCCAGACCTCCGAACATGAAGCTCAAGCGAGGACGCCTTCTCAGCAGCGACAGCGAGGAGAGCGACTACGACGACGGCGACGGATTCATCGACGACAGCCCAATGGATGAGATGGAGTGCAGCAATGTCTCCAGCTACATCAAGGAGATCTTTGGATACGACAAGTCTAAGTAAGTCATCGAGAAATGGGGAAGGGTGGAGGGATGGGGAGGGGGTGTGGAGAGTGAGAAGTGGAGGAGAGGAAGTAATAAGTTGGGATGGGGAAATGAGTGGGGATGGGGAGGAGAGAAGCAGGAGTGGGAACAGGGAAGGTAGAAAGAGGGGTGGGAAGTGGAGACAGAGAAGGTAGAAGAAGGGGTGGAATGTGGGGACAGAGAAGGTAGAAGGAGGGATGGGGTAAGGAAGTGGTATGGGGAGTGAGAAGGGAAAGTGATGTGAGAAAAGATGAGGATGGGGAGTCAGAAATGAGGACAGGGATGTGAAAAGTGGGAGTGGAGATGTGGGTCGTAGGGATGGGGTGGTGAGAAACCAGTGGCGGATCCATAGGGGGGCGCACGGGGGTGCGCACCCCCTCGTTATTTGTTGTTAAAACAAAAGAAATAAGAAAAAATGAGATGAAACCCAGAAGTAGCACCAGAATTACTGTTTGCCCCCCCCCCCCCCCCCCCCCCCCCTTTACGGAATTCCTGGATCTGCCCCAGGAAACGGGCGGGAAGTGGGGATGGGGAAGTGAGGGGGTGGGTAAGTATGAAGTGGGGTTATGAGGGAGGTGACAATTGGAAATGGGTATAAGTGAATAATGGGGTGGGAAGGTGATAGTAATTCTCACTGTTGCTTGGATACTACTTTCTGGCGAAGATTTTCAGAACACTTACCAAGAACACCATGCTCATGATTCTAGTGTGATGATGATGGTTATGGTGATGATGATGATGGTGATAATGATGATGATGATGATGATGGTGATGGTGATAATGATGTTGGTGATGATGATGGTGTTGATGATGGTTTTGATCATCATCAGCTGCACTGTACTCCTATTGCCATCTAAGTGATTGTCTTCTTTGTTTTTTCACCGTCATTATCTTTATTTGTCTCAAGACACAAGATAGCACTCATGCTATTCTGTTAGAGCCTAATGTTACAGAATTTTGGTTTTATCGGAATGATTTTCATACCTATTTTATGCATCTTCTTGTTATGTTTGTGTTTTGAACAGATACGGCTATGAGAGTGAATACGCTCTTCGCAATATGGATGCAAGTTACAGGGATGTACAGAAGGAAGAGGCAAGAAGGTAAGACGAGAATATCTGACGTCTGTCTTAGAGAAGATGCTTGTTCAATATTTAAGTTGAAATGACCAAAAAATCAGCTCCAGTATTTTTATTAAAAACTTGACTTAGCGAAAGACACTGAATGTTCCTGTAAAGTCAGGTTATCATTATCACTTGGGATTTTTGGATAGAGGAATTTTGTTTAAATTATTTTCACGACTTGCTACTGGCATCCAATGCAATATTGTGTAGGCGAGAACTTTCACGTGCATTTTAATTTTGCAAATGTTGCCTCTCCCGAAATTTGTGAAATTAAAATGCCGGCGAACATTCCTCATTTTACAGTGTCCTCCCCTCCCTCCCACCCACCCACCCCCGGCTACATTATGGTTAGGGATGAGGTTAGAGGAAAGATTAGGGTTAGGTTTAGGGTTAGGATTAGGTTCAGGATTAGGATAAGGGTTAGTCTCAGGGGAAGGGTCTGGGGTTATTGACCAGGGGATAATTGCCCTAGACCTGAATATGAGATATTTTTCATTAGAACTTCAAAAAAAATATTCGTCGACAAAGGATGCTGATTTTTCAACCAAACTTGAGTAATGTCACACTTTCCTCCTTGATTCCTTGTCTCCATGCAGCACTCGTCTCGGCATGCTGGAGGACTTGGAAGACATACGCAGAGAGAAGGAAGAACTGAAGCGGAAGAGCATGAAGAAGAAGAAGAGGTGATACCGGCTGCCTAGTATTGATTAATTGATTGATTGATGGACTCATTGACAGGTGCTACTACATACTCAGGATTGTTGTGGGTGTAGATTCTGTACACACAGCAACAATCCTAAATCTATATTGTATTTATAGGGTATTGCATAACATTGGTTATTTATCGTACACTGTGGTATATCATCTTTGTTTTTGTTTTGTTTTTTTGTTTTTTTTTTCCATGGGGGACAGCTGGTTTTGTTTTCATGCCTCTCTTTTTTTCTTTACTTTTAGCCATGTACAAGTATGTATGAATGTTATGCCTTTAATACTGCACTATACAAATGTACACCTTTCAAAGTATACCACACCTCTGCAAAGTATCAAAGCAAAATGGTATTCATCATTTTGTTCTGTGGAAGGGTGCGATAATTAATTTCTGTGTTATTTTGAAATACAGTAGCTTGCCATTCCATTATTTTGTTTTTCGTTGATGTCAAAGATAGACTATTGCCTAGAGTTGTCACACTGTGTTACGGAGAAAACATTCAAGGGAATGAAGTAAACCTTTTATTATACTGTATCATTGCCGACATCAAATACATTTACCATGTGTCAGTTGGCACATATCGAATTGGGTGAAATCTGCACAAGTGTTGTTGTACAACAACAAAAAAAAGAGTTTACTTATTTGTTTTCTCTGAGTTAGGGGTATCCCGAGTCACCTGTAGTTGTTGATAAAAATGTGTAAGGTTTTGGGTATGTTGATGGTACACACATTGTAAATGAACTGCTGATGATATGAGCTTTTGAAGTTTATTGATATGAAGTTTTTACTCTTTCCTTTATGATGGAGACCTGAAATAATGTGAAAGGCAAGTGCAGCCATAAACATTTGTATGTTAATGTACTAACAGGCCTAAATGTTCAATCACTATATGTGTTTGTTTTTTTTTTTTTAAGTTTCTTATGAAACTGTCTCTGCTCTGTTTGACTTTTCTTTTTGATGAAACCAATTTAGATGAAATTTCCCTTTTAGTGCATAATTCTATTTTTTCAAACTGCATTGGCTTGTTTGTAGCTCACCTGAGTCAGTTATTATAATTGCTCACCATCCAGCATCCAATATCATACCTGCCAACTGTTCAGTTTTAATCTGAATATTCAGATTTTTCACTGAAAGAAAACATATTAATTTCAGTGTGTTCTGATTTTTTTTTTTTTTTTTTTGGAAATAACTGTAATACTGGATCAAAGATTAGTTGAATCAAGAAACTGGAAATAAACTCACTGTTGCGACGTTTCGCCAATTATCAATTGGCTTTTTGGGCGAATGAAGCTCCCGATGAGTTTATTTCCAGTTTCTTGATTCAACTAATCTTTGATCTTGTACTTCGACTGGATGAATGAGAAGAATTTACATCAACTGTAATACTGTATAGTAAAGTATATGAAATTTATGAAAGTTCAGATTTTTTAATAATATTTCTTTGTTCAGATTTATCAAGTCTCAGGGTTGACAGGTACCCATTATGCATCATTCGTCATCTTGTTCACTTTTCATCTTCATCTTCATCTTTGTACAAATGATGGTATTGTCCCGAGGGGGGCCCTTTTTTGGGAGGGCCCAAATGTGCAAAATTAGCACAGTTTCTTGATTTTTAAGATTCTCATCATCTTCGTGAAAACCGGTGGCCGAATTTCAACGAAACGTGGCAGGGATCATCAGTTACGAGAACTAATTTGTACAAATGGTGGTGGTGCCCCCTTAGGGGCTCATAGAACAGGGCCCAAATGACCCAGTTTAGAAGAGTGTAGCCCAAAGGGGCCTGCAGCAATTGCAATATCTTAAGGAAATATGAAATAGATTGCCTCTTGAAGAGTGCAAAGTTTGAACGTTAGAATATCCAGCGAGAAAAGGCAAACTTTTGTTTGTTGTTGTTGACTGATCAACTAGATTAAATTGCATTTCTATCATACACATCAGAAAAGAAAATGAACAGATTCACAAATATTTTGCGTGAATGTCATTTCAGTAGATAGTATACAAATATTGACTGCTCATGAGGATGATGGTGGAAATTATCATTCCCGAGGTGCTTTTCATACCGACCCTTCTATCACCCCGAGGCGTTAGTCGAGGGGTGATGGAAGGGTCGGTATGAAAAGCACCGAGGGAGTGATAATTTCCTCAACCATCCGAATACAGAGCAGTTGATATTTGTTTTATATACCTCATCGTTTAAGACTTAACCAAGATTTAGGGCTAGACAAATATGAAGTAGTTGTAAATTAGACCTAAACGTTAGCCCTAAAATCAGGCCACAGCCTGCGCTTGCTTGCATGGTTTTCGTGCATTTCGTAGACTACCCAGTACGTACGGTACATTGTACTCACTCACACGGCCTTCGGCGAGCTCTAACTACACGCAGCCGCTGTCGCGAAGCGCTACAGCGGTCTGGTCAGGCTAGGCGAGCTCCTGCATAAAATCGTGGCAGTAGATTACAGTATACATCCAGTTTCCCGTCACTCGTGTTTTAATTTGATATTTCCAACATGCTGAGATTTGTCTCTGCTTCGGGATCCTAAGATATCCTGATTGCAAAGTGTACGATCTTTGATCCAGCTCACTTCAAATCACAGAGTACGCGCTCGATCACCATGCCAAGTTGAAACATGCCTGCTGTGTGATGATTTTGCATGTGTTTATACGATGCGCGTAGTGAACGTCTTTGGGTGGAGGGGTTTTGCGGACACCGCGCGCGAAGTCTTGTGTACTTAATTATGTGTACAAAAGTCGCGGAGGGTTTACGAATTCTATCACGAGGGTTTTGCCTTTCTATCACGAGGGTTTTGCCTTTCTATCACGAGGGTTTTGCATTTCTATCACTTACATGAAAACCCTAAGGCAAGATAGACGGGACTACACCTTGTCACGTGATATACTTTTGACCAATCAGTGATACAAATCTCACTTATGAGGTATATAGAAATGTATACCCATTTTAATTTTTCCTTTCCTTAGTGAATATATGGTTTAGCTGTGTCTGGGTCACCATGTGAAATTCATTGTGTCATGCAGAAAGACATGTTGCTACAGTAAATACACTGGCTGGAGTCTGCCGCTGTTGTAGGTCAAACTTGATTGACCATTGCTGGACAAACAGTGGCGCTCTTGATGATTTTGAACAGAGGTCTGGGGTGTGAAGTGACCCTCTAGACCAGATGGCTACTTGTAATAGGTGGTCACTCTGGCAAGTTGTGGATTCCTATGTCATTTTTAATGTGTAGGGATCGTTATGGTCAATTCAAAGCTATGTTGAATATGGATGCATGTTGTTCTGGGCCCCATTTCATTAAAAAAAAGAGTGTATGATAGCAATTCTTGATAGAATGGCAGTTGTCATGGTAACCTCAGGAATCCAGCTCCCTGATTGGTTGTTGCTTCGGAAAGTTGCCATTAAAGCAAGATTTGCTAACGTATCATCTCTTATGAAATGGGGCCTTGGTGTTAGAAATACACCAAAATCTGGATTAAGACATAGTGTATATGTATGTGCTTGTGTGAAGTTCTCATATGTCTTGCATAGAAGGAAGAAAAGAATGGATCAATGATTTTTGATTTTCTCATGAATGTATAGATTCATATTACACTTTATTCCCATATTAGAGATGACAAGAGCTAACTGGAATGCATTTTATTTTAAGGCTAATCAGAGTCAATTATTCATTTTTTATTATTAAAAAAAAAAAGTATTGTGGAAAATTAACCTGGATTGAATGGAAAGAATATTTGTATACATGTAGGAAATACTTAATTTAACTTAACATATTATAAAGTTTATATTTATGAATTCTACAGAAACCTGTCACTTATGCTTCACTATTTTGCTGTATACTTTTTGCAGGTTTTGATTCTTGAGACGTATTATTGATACCACCTCTTGTCACCACTATACTTTGATTCCATGTCAAAGCTGTGGGTATTTTTGTTCAGACATGTAAGCATTACTAGATAGGCTGCGTTCGAGCGCTCTTCTAAAATGTACCGTACCGTCCCATACCCACGCCAGTGGAATGCTCAAGTGCTCCTAAAGTGTCCCACCTTACTGAGCCTAAAAAGGACCACTACCAATACCATAAGCCTACCAGAGGATGTCATGAGACATGAGCAAAGCAGACACTATGTCATAATACACTGTATATAGTAAGATTTGATTTTCTCTTTTGATAGCCAGGGACACCTGCATGTAAGGTAAACATGCCAGCTGTACGACTCTGTTGCTACAAAACGTGTGACCCCTCTGACTTGAGTCCAAAAATAACTAAAGACGTACGTTATCTGCACAGAGCGTTCAAACACTCCCAATCTAATATGGTATGCAGGGGCGGATCCAGGAATTCCGTGAAGGGGAGGATCCTTTACAAAATGAAAGGGGGGCGCACCTGCCCCCCTCCCCATTTTTTCTTTTAATTCCTTTTGTTTTAACAAAAAATGAAGAGGGGATATGTGCCTAGTACGTCCCCCTCTGGATCCACCACTGGTATGGTACCATACACATTAGATTGGACCAATTCAGTTCACTTTTGAGTGCTTGAACTCAACATAACCATTAATGCCCCTGCTAATAAATATGACTGCCCAATTGTGATAAAAGTATGATATGTAGTCTATCTACATGTACAGTGTAGATGCATGCTTTCTCCCAGACATAAAAATCTGTCTGTCCGGAGGCTTGTATGGCTGCCCTCGAGGAGATTGTGTTAAGCCAGGCGTAGTTTCCGTGGAACATATCCCCAACGACAAGATACAGACCGATCTTTTGGTCAAGCTTTGTCCCTGATTTGCTTGTGTGTCAGTTTGAAGTTTATTGGTTTTATATCAGAAAATAGGTATAAAGTTATTTGTGGATAGATGTATGTAATTAGATAGATTGATATTTGATTGAATATAATTTTCTTTTTCCGTTTTGTAGGACTTGGCAGTTTTATGTTGATAAGTACAATTTTGAAGTTCAAAGATATATGTCTCTGTTGAATGGGGCAAACAGTATGATAACAAAATGTCTGTGTTTGTTTAATCTTTAGTTTTGTCTGTCTTGCCTTTCCTCAGTTTCAAGTTTTAAAGTGCTATTGTTGTTTTGTTTTAGTTTTTTCCCAAGACTTTGGTATCATTCAATTTACTGCCACAATGTATGAAAAGCTTTTTGTTATACATACAGGGAAATGCCCAAGACAATTCCAGTGCAGTAAAGCTGAACCTGTTCCAACTTGCCAAAGGTAGTATAGATTCTCTCTTCATCCCTTTCCATTCCTGGTTGAGTTAAAGACTGATAGGTATGGATTGACAAATGCCTATATGTCCTCATTGTCAAGGGTCAAAAGTTGAATTTTGCTAATCAAAGCATTAGTATTATTCTGATTATGGTACACTGTCTAATATGTATGTGTGTTGCTGGTTTTTGAAGGGAATGTTGTATTTTTTCGCACTAAAATACACTTCATCTGTAGTTCAAACTGAAATAGATTGAAGGTGATATTTTGAGATGGATAACCAATTTGAGCACTCAACAATTCAATATGTCCAAGAATTCGCTCAAACTGTTAAGATTTTTAATCCGATGATGATGCTAAATGGAAGGTATATGTTGTACAAAACAAGACATAGGCTGATGAATTGGAGCATTTGTCAATTTTATTGAACATCACTTCTGTGGCCAATTGTCATATTTTGAAGTGCCATATTTTTGTTTTATTCAAAGTTTAGCTTACAATAATCTTCCTATTATGGTAAGAGGTAAAGGCAAGAGAATCCTCTGTAATCTCAGAAAACACTATGATTGCATTTGGACCAAGATGGATTTTAGCTGTTTCATTGTGAGCTTCAATTGTTTCTTTGCCATAATATTTAATAATATCCAATTTATTTAATTGCAATCAATTAGAGAATGCATGTTTGTGTGATTTTCTTTTAATTGGCTGTAGTACAGCAGCCCTGATGTGTAAAGGATAAATTCTATTTGTGATTTATAATGACAATCATGACAAAAAGGACAAAAAGTGTGTATGATTTTATCACTTAGTTACTGTCTGAGCTTTGTTGTACTTTCAATGAAATATAAGATGCACAAATGTGTGTAATGAAGCAAGTATTAAATACCAAAATGATGATGTCATAGTCTTTTGTAGTTATAGGTCAGTGCTGGTCCCAAACAAGATCTTTGCTCATTGCATTAAAGTTGAAATGAGAATGGAACCAGGTATGAACATTGCCAGCAACCGTTGTGCTCACAGGTATTCGGGCAGTGGCGGTTTTTTCGAATCAGCTAGTTTCCATGGCAATGGATGGCTACGATGTCACTACTCTAGAGGGATGTCCTACATTTACATCATTGTGTGATCATATGCTTTGGCTTACAGTAATTTTACTTTGGTATGATAACTCATGACTCAAGTATGCAGAAGCATTCATTCTAGCTTAAAGTGGCATTCAAATAGTTCTTGAACTTAGCTTTACTTTTTTTTTCCTTTTGTGCAATTACCATGCTGGATATCAAAATAAATATATAGACATCAAATTACACACTCCAAAGATTTGTTGGTGTTTCAGTTATGTTGGTGTGGTGTACTTGGGGGAGGAGCAAAATGACAATGATTGCTACTTGGTCCTAGGTACTCTGTGAAAATTTAAAGTCTGTGTATAATAACGAAGAGTTTGAATACATAAACAATTATATCCATTTTTGTTGACTTGAAATATCAGAGATTGAAGCCGCTGGTAAATGAATTTAGAAAAAAAAATCATATGTGGTAATTTTAATGATGTCTTGAAAAATCTTTCTTTTTTTGAAATGGTTGCAGTATCATTGATAATATATATTTTTAAATCTTTGATGATCTTTAAAAACTTTTGATATGGCATATATCTGCTTTGTATTCAAACTCTTCAAATATATTTTATACGTGTGAGTATGTATGTATGTATGTGTGTATACTGTATGAATATATGCATGAATATGCAATGTATATATATATAATGATTATATTATTATTACAGTGTATTACGGAATGAGGGAAGTTCGTGACACGGAATCAAATCACCATCACTCCAAAACTTAAACTCATGAAAACTTTATTCCTCCCTCTAAATTCCTCGGACGGCATGGTCCCAGCCTCGCTCGAAATTGAGCCATCTTCCTTTTTTTTTTTTTTTTTTCACGGGCCGAACAGGCCACACCCACCTCATACAAATGCATATTCATGACAATATATATATATAAAGAGTTTGTTCGCAAAACCCGATAAGTCCATATTTGCCAAATGGAGATATTTGCAATTAAAAGTCAAGAAAAATAAAGAGAATTATAAGAAGATGTTTGCTTCTTTTGACCATAACTTCAAAAATGTACATTTATATGTAGTGACCAATATATCATTTAAAAGGTATTATTTTGTACTCTATGACAGAGACCGTACTTCAAAATCTTCAAAAACGGACTTATCGGTTTTTGCGAACAAACTCTTCATGTATATATATATATATATATATATATATATATATATATATATAATTTATGTATAATGTGAATTAATTTTGACTGTATGACTGCGTTCATTGCTGGGTAGAAAATGGAATTGTATGGAAAGGTCTCAAGAACTCATCTAAAGAAACAACCAACAAATGTGACAAGTACACAAATCGATACAAAACAAAATTGTCATGTTTACTTTGGATCAGGAAGACAGTATAAATGTGAATTTAATACATATTTGAGGAAATGTTACATGTGATGAATAAAGGGTCTTATCCGACCACACGTCATGAATGCAATCACACTTCAATTTAATGCTTTAAAGGGCAAAGGGTATGGCCTTTTGATTAACCTTTTCTGTGCCAGGGATTTTAGACAATGTGTATGTTGCAATGTAGTTTTCTGCGCATGCCAATCCCTGATGCCAATCAGCACTCACAGCACCCAGAGGATGAATAACACACCTGTCTCAGCTGACCCATTCTCACTAAAATAAGGTCACGACACTGCCCTCTACGTTATGCTAACTCGTTTGGCAGAAGCAGAAGGGCCCCAGCAAGTTTACATCATGCACGTCTTAAACCCTGTACTTCACGAACCTATCTTGGTATTATGGTTGTAACCGTAACCACATAACACATTACTCTGAGTTCGATTTATTTTCCCCTATTTTTAACGAACGTCCTTTAATATTCGAACTGTTTTGAGTCGAGTAAGCAGTTACTCGGAGCGTCGGGAAGAATGTTGATCTGATAAGGTCGTTTTACCTTTGGCGTCTCAATAGTATTATTACTAGGCCTGTTTCATAAAGATTGATCGTAAAACTGATCTAACGATTGATGTGAATTAAAAAACGTTACGCTCGGTCTGCTATAATCTCCACCTCAAATCAAACGTAAGTATCTTTATGAAACAGACTTACAATCATGGTTAATCTTACACTCGATTTGCTGAGTTAGGCAAAATAAATCGAATGCAAGATCAATCATAAGTCTTTATGAAACAGGCATCAGGTTCATTGCAAGATATAAATTGATGTACTTGGATCAAGAAGAACTTCGTGGAGTTACCATCTCATTTATGGATGAGCGCATAGGGCAGGATTTGAATTCTCAAGCTAAAGTTTTGTTGTTGTTTTATAGAAAGAAAGAAGAGAGAGAAAAATGGGGCCCTATACAAATAATTTGCCCCAGACAGCACTTAACATAAAACAGATATTATAAATCTTAGAAAAATATACACAAGATTATTAAATATATATGTACCAAAGCTAAAGTTTGTCAGTCCGACCCCTACGCCTCATCCACAATACCACAATAGCAAAGTTAAGTTCTACCTTCAGTTGAGACGTCACCACTGATATCCCCTTTGACTGACGCAGGCGAAATATTTATACACGTTACACCAGAGACTCCTCGAAAAGAAAAGGAAAAATAATTTGGGACTGGAATATTACGTGTGGATGATATCAGCATTTTCACTTAGAAGTCACACTAAGAATTGCAGAAATGTGGGAAATCTGTTTCATCTATCGGACATGATTATAACATCTCTTGCAAAATGAATAACGGACTATAATCCTTATTGCCGAGTGACGAGCAGGCGCGTTTGTGGTATATGACATTATAATCTTGCTTTCCATATGAGTTGGCAGACGAGTCAATCGGCTGCTAGCCGATTCGGAACCCAGAGAAGGTGGTGAAACGATGATGACTGCTGTACAGCTCGCGACCATCGTACAGCTGGAGCCAGACCATGTCACCGATGTTGAGGCTGAGGACGACGCTGTTCGAGGCCGAGTCGTCGGCGTCCGTGCTGCCGTAATCGATCACGGTGGCGACGTGTTCGTCTGTGGATAGTGAACGATTGTAATCTCTCCACTCATTATGTCTTACACTTATTTTTATCAGAATTTACGTTATGATTTATATTATTGTTCTCTTTGCCAGGATTGTAACTGTTTTTGCAAAATTTAGGGACAGAAGTGGTGGCACTCATTTCGCAACAATTACTATCACCACAATAGTTTCATTGAGATAGAGATTACGTAAGTGAAGGTTAAAGGGATCGTACAATTATGGTTGAGACCTAATTTCAGGTTTCTAACATTTTTTGGTGAGATAATGAGAAACCTCTTATAAACAAGAGACCCGCGGGTCTAGCGCTCACCTGAGTATCGCAAGTTCACCTTTCATGCAGTCACTAATCTAAATTATTCACAGCTCTACCAAAATTTGACGAGGCATTCTCAAGTGGAAGATGAAAATGTACAATAAGGGCCCAATTTTTTCAAGATTCCTTAATTTGGGGGAATTGGGGCCCCCTGGGGCCCTCTGGGTGGGGCATGGTGCCCAGTTTGATAAATTGAGATCCTGACCACCTAGGGATGCTACCTGCCAAGTTTGACAAAAATCCATCATGAGGTTTTCAGGAAGAAGATGAAAATGTACAATTCAGGCCCCCATTTGGACCCTTCCAACCACCCCCCTCCCCCTACCCCCAAGAGGGGCACCCCTGGATCTCCTATGAACAAACTTGAAACTACAGTCATTAATGTACTCACTCATAGTATTATCTCAGCTCTATAACTTCTGATTCTAGAGAAGATTTTTAAAGATTCCTTCATTTGGGGGGTTTGGGCCCCCTGGGGGCCCCCTGGGCGGGGCATGGTGCCCATTTTAACAAATTGAGATCCTAACCCCCTAGGAATGCTACCTGCCAAGTTTGGTGAAAATGGGTCATGGGGTTCTCAAGAAGAAGATAAAAATGTACAATTTAGGCCCCATTAGGACCCCTCCTCACCCCCACCCCCCCCCCCCCCTGGGTCCCAAGGGGGGCACCCCTGATTCTGCCATGAACAAACTTGAAACTACAGTCATCAATGTGCTAACTCATAGTATTAACCTTGCTCTATCACTTCTGGTTCTAGAGAAGAAGGTTTTTGCGGATTCCTTAATTTTGGGGGGTTTGGGCCCCCTGGGGGCCCCCTGGGTGGGTCATGGTGCCCATTTTAATAAATGGAGTTCCTAACCCCCTAGGGATGCTACCTGCCAAGTTTGGTGAAAATGGGTCATGGAGTTCTCAAGAAGAAGATGAAAATGTACAATTTAGGCCCCATTAGAACCCTTCCCCACCCCCTTCCCCTGGGTCCCAAGGGGGGCACCCCTGATTCCGCCATGAACAAACTTGAAACTACAGTCATCAATGTACTAACTCATAGTATTAACTTCGCTCTATCACTTCTGGTTCTAGAGAAGAAGATTTTTACAGATTCCTTAATTTTGGGGGGTTTGGGCCCCCCTGGGGGCCCCCTGGGTGGGGCATGGTGCCCATTTTAACAAATTGAGTTCCTAACCCCCTAGGGATGCTACCTGCCAAGTTTGATGAAAATCGGTCATGGGGTTTTCAAGAAGAAGATGAAAATGTAAAAAGTTTACGCACGACGCACGACGGACGACGGACGACGGACGACGGACGACGGACGACGGACGACGCACGACGCACGACGCACGACGGACGCCGGACGAAGGGCGATCGCAATAGCTCACTTGAGCCTTTGGCTCAGGTGAGCTAAATATGGAAGAGCATGTAATTCTATGAGGAATTCAACATTTATTTGATGAAAATTGGTTTTGAAATGGCTGGGATATCAAAAAAGAGCGATTGTAATAAAGTGTGGGACCCACACTTTATTAAGATTGCTTTATTTTTCTTTGTTTTTGGATGTTTCAGTCATTCCAAACCCAATTTTCGTCAAATAAACTTTGAATTCCTCTTAAGATGGTATGTTCTGTACTATATCATAAGTGTTTACTTGGTATCTCAAAAAAAAAAAAATCAAAAGCCCAATTCTCATCTTCACCAAAACTGTACCATCCCTTTAATTGGTGACTGGTGAAGTACTAGGCCTAACTCGTTAGAAAATGACATCATGATTTTGCAAGTGAAACATAGGTTTTCCCGGCCAATTTCGCACTTTTGTCAGTGTATTTGATAAAAGGTTCATTCAATTTAGCGAAAATCCTCGTCACCGCACATTCTGTCATTCAAAATTACAAATTGTTCAATAAGCATTTCGATCAATGAAATTCGCCCATGTGCCTTTCGAATTCGTAAAACGGGCATTCAAATTGGCACGTGCTCTTCAGTCATTCAAATTCGCCAGCACTGGCGGAAAGTGGTATTTCAGTCATTCAATTTCGCGTATGGGCAGTCAAATTCCAAACATGTTCATTCAAATTGGCGTAATGTTAATTCTATTTTGAAAAGGTGAGAACCGTGGTTTTGGCCTATACGTATTTAAAGGTTAATTTTTGTTTCATCCACACACTGTTAAGTGGTGTACAGCAAAGGTATCTTTGACCCTAAATAATTCAAGTTTGTTGTTCTGTAACGCCCCTCTTCTTTTATACATGTTATCAGAAGTATACATGCACCAGTACCAAAAACTACCATAGATTCACTTCACTTTCTTATGTCATGGCAGTACGAGTTAGATACAGGCGTATCTCTCAAGAAGACAGAGAAAGAATCATAGAAGCATTTGAGGGTAACAACCTTGACAAATTGATGGCTAGAGCTGATCCAAGAACTTTATTCTTAATGATGATTAACGCAATATAGCACCCACCAGATGAAAATAATGAAACATGCAGATGAAAGAAATAATCAAGATGTAAGAAACCTCCTTCTCCCAATTACTGTCAAAACAAAACAAGATTAATTATCTGTGAATGAAATAATGCTATCCAACATTTTAAACGCACACACATATTTTGAAAGTACTGTTGCAAAGGTGATATCAGAATAAAGAATGAATACGAAAAATGAAATGTTAAGATGCTCCCAAACACTACCTATGATGAATGAAAATGGAAAAAAAAAAAAGAAATAAATGCATTAACGTGTCTGCTAAATTGACTGCAGTAAATGCGAAATTGGATGCCCAAGAATGAATTTGAATGAACGAGCGCAGCGTATACGTGATCACGTGACTATATCATGCTAAATTGAATGAACGATTTGCGAATTGGTGCTTGTCTTACGAATTTGAACTGAAAAAATACTGATTCGAATGATGTTAAATGTAATTTGAATGCTCCAAAATGAATTTGAATGAAAAGATTATAAAATTGAGATACCGAACATGCCATCTAGGCTAAATTCTGCTAAATTGAATGCACAAATTAGGAATTGGACTGAAAAAAAGTGCGAAATTGGCCGGGAAAACCTATAATAAAAATAATGCTATGTCGAAATTTAACTTCAATTTTTTTGTATAAGACTTTATGATTTTCTCGAGATTTATTGACACTTTCTTAAATCGCATTGTTCATTTGATTTCAACTTACAACCTTTCTCGTATTTTCTAACTTAACGAGGAGTGACAACTGAGCTCCAATGATTTCTTTTGAGGTGCTTAAACAAAAATGACACATTTCGCTAAAAGCAGAAACTAATGGTCCCTAAGACAAGAAAGGAAAATAGTGATAACACGATTGAGAAAATGTGTCGGGTGGAGATAAAGTCAAACGCGAAAGTTGAGAGAAAGAGCTCAAGGAAAAAAGAGGAATGAAGAAATCCAATTCGAAAAAGAATTCTGACTTACTATTCAACATGATTTGCACAAGGGGAAAGTTTGTTGTCGATGACTTGTAGATGTTGACGGTGAAGAAGTAAGTACCTATACGGAGAAATAACGAAGAGTATTCTGAAACTTTGAGACGATGTGTATTATCGGATTGTGGCCTGTTGTGTACAATAATTATTCTATACTCTGTCGGGTGTCTATCCAAGACATATTTTAGAGTACACGCAGAAAAAGTCAATAAACATCACTCATCAAAGAAGAAATCAATTGGACGATAAAAAGTCGCGCGTTTACTGAAACTGTATATAGCGAAAGTTGCAATCATGAAAGCAGATGATATCATGATGAAAATGTATATCCTTCGCTTCAAGTCAATAATTGCGTTGGAATAACCTCTTTGATTGATCACTAGCTTCAGTGGCTTAGTTTGTTTTTCCTTTGATTTATTCGTGCGATGAAGGGTGTAAAATAATCGTCTTTCTCAAAATAACAGAATTAATGTATTTGTCAATTTTCTAAACTGTTATTTTCAGTTAAATATTGAGAACAAGTTTCATGTGTGCTATCAGAAGTCTAAAAAGGCGGGCATCAACATTTTAAGTTATTCTTAGGTTATTTATTAACCGGTAATAGCTTTTTAAGTCAATATCTATGTATTTAATGATTACGCCCCGCAACCACGACATAATACTCTAGAATTGTTGAAGCTCAAGGCTTGTCAAACTCGTGTGAAGTATTATAGTTGCGTTGTTATACCAGGAATTATAAATCCCGAGTAGTGATAGACGAAATAGAATGATTGTAGTTATGGATTATGACATTGTATTCCCGAGTTTCACGTACCAGGAATGGAGCAGTTGAATTTCCCCGTGTTCGTGTCGAAGTCGTCGCCGACGTTCGTTATCACGTGCTGGAATGTGATGGTAATCGGACCCGCCGTAGCGGTCAGGCCGGACGTTCGGGCGACGGAAAAGGCCGAAGTCCTGGTGCTGAATCGCTGTTGGTCGCAGTTACACACACCTTCGGCTCCTCGATCTCCTGGCATGCCTACGTCACCCTTCTGACCTTTAAGCCCTGAGACCAGATGATTTCAAATCATTCAGTTCAGAGCAATTCAATTCAAATCGATTCAGTTCAACTTCAGTGCAGTTCAATTCAGTTTGATTTTGATTGGATTTATTTGTTCAATTCTTCACAAAAACCATACAAACAAACAGAGAAATACACAACATGTAACACAAATACATTACCTTCAAATTCATGTCGCGAAGTGTGTATAAAGTAACTGAACATGTCTGCAACGGATACAAAATATAAACATCGACATAGAAAATTATGAAGCATTGGGAAGTTGACAGGAAGTTCAATGCATTGAATGTGATTCGGCATGGCTCAATGGTCATTTCAGTTCTATGAACATAACAATTAAAGGCATCGCCATGTATTTCGCTTCAATTTATTTCACATACGATTCATCAAAACTGATTCCACAAAACGGAAGCTTCATCGATGCGACTCTAACGTTTGGAATGTTAGCTAGGAAGCCCCGGGGGCACCCTTGCCTTCTGCCAAGGCTGTATGAAAGTGAGCGAATAGCCGTAATACAGCGAGAGGGCCTTGACAAAAAGCTACGGTGCATACTAACTACTAATCTGGCGTAAATACACTCAGCAAAAAAAAAAAGAAAGGAAACACTTTTTCGAGGTCATATATTTCATAGAAGATTTTTATGAAAATCAATGTATTATATACCATATTGAAGGAAATTTAATTGGCTATTAAGCTAATAGGTTAATAAAAAAGAAAACTCTACGCATGAGTGAGCACTTTCGTTTTTGTCCTCGCAAGGCACAAAAAATTAAAAATTGCAAAAACTGACATGTTCTCTTTCATTTGCAAGTGCCCTTCACGATAACATTGACAACAAAAGACCAGTAATGAGAGATATGAATGAAACAAAAAAAAAATAAGTTTTTGTTCTCTTTATCTCTTTATGACCTCTAAGAAAAACAAAGTGCAAAACTAAAGGGGGAAAATAAGAATTTTCTGTCAAGTCAATCTTCAAATGACATAGGGAATAATAAGCATGAAGATGAATATAATAATGAGGAGAATTTCTTTACCTATTTCTTTTATACTCTTGTGATTTAAGAATCCATGTGACAATTTCAAGAACCAAACATTATTTACAATTTCCTAATTTGAAAAAAAACCCTCAAATTTGTACCATTTTTGTTAATTATCACTTCTTCTCTTATTTCATTTGAATTTTGATTTGACATAAGATACTTTATATTTCTCCATAATTTTACAGCCTTCATTGATTTTTGGGCTTTAAAGATGTCATAGAGATCAAAGGTTTAGTTTTTCAACTTAACTCATGTTTCTTTTTGTGTAGTGAAATTTGTTGTTTGTTCATATTGTTCTATGGAAGAGCACATACGCATTAATGACAACTTCTTCAGTTTAGCAATTTTGTGTCTTGGAAGAGAAAAACAATGGTGTCCACTCATGCGTAAATTTTCCTTATGCTGACCTACCAGGTTGATAGCCAATCAAATTACCTTCAGTATGGTATATAATACATTAGCTTTCAGCCAAACATTTTATGAGAAATCTAAACTTGAAAAAGCGTTTACTTTCTTTTTTTTGGCACGCCACTAAAACTAAAACAACAACAACAGCAACCTACCATCCCTCCCCGGATATCCTTGGTCTCCTGGTGGGCCAGCGATGCCCGGCAGCCCATGCTTCCCTGTTGGCCCAGGGGGACCCGAGGCCCCGTCGAAGCCATTCGGGCCCCTCAGACCAATTGGGCCTTGCATCCCCGGAATACCCTGGGCTCCTGGAATCAAAACGTACGAATTTACAGCAAAGGCAGATGAGAAGGTTCACAATCCACATGCTAACATTATGCACTTTATTTTTTCTTCAAATAATCATGTACATGCGCGCATCCATATTTGTTCATAACGATCTTGCACATTGGACAGAACTGTTTGATGTTATTGTCTTTTATTTAACTATAAGATAAAGTATTTTAGCCCTCCGTATCAGCCCTGCCCAATGCCACCAAGCCTGGACCCCGGGTGGTACCCTGTGTATCTTTTCATTGACTATTAACAGTCCCGACCAATACGGATGATATATACAAAATCTGGGGCCTGTAAAAGTTGCGATTGATCTTACGCACGATTTATTGAGCGTAGCTCGTTGGATTGAGCGTAAGTTGAATATTGAGCGCAAGTTCTCTTTCAGAAAGACACTTATGTTTGATTTCAATTAAAATCAAGCGTAGCTTTCAGTTAACTGAGGGTTGCTTGCAATCAATTTCAAAGTTGTTATATGAAACGCAATTTGCAATTATCATTGATTTCACCTTATGCTCAATCTTTATCATTTGTTTATGATATAGGCCCCTGATTAACAATAATTACTAGTGGGAATGACAGGGTCAGTTTGATACCTGGGGCCAACCAGCGGCGAAGTGGTAGTAATGTACGCTCGACTTTCAATCGGAGGTCCCGAGTTCGAATCCCGTTAAGTGCGTATATACGTCCTTTGGGATGTTTTTGTTTGTTTGTTTGTTTGTTTGTTTGTTTGTTTGTTTGTTTGCTTGTTTGTTTGTTTGTTTTCCCGCCATGTCCCTCTCGATCCATCAGGGGTATGAATACGGAATCTGGCAGCACCAAGTATATAATGCTCGGCCAATATTACGAGCAGGGACTGACTGACGAGGCCACCTTATTAGATAGAGAAGACGATATCATTATTGTCCCTAAATACTGGAGTATTAGAATGTCATACCACTCGGCTGTAATACTCCTGGATCTGAAGAAGAAGCAGATTCTTTTTTTTTTATCGGTAATTACCAATTCATTTTTGTGTCTCGTGTGCCCTGTCGCTGGGCATCACAACATTAGAGAACGAGGAAATTATTGTCATTGTTCAACTGATGTGTTCAAACTTTGAACCTCACAGCTGAAGTTTTCTTTTTTTTTTTTCTTTCTTTCTTTTTCTTTTTTTCGCTCCAGCGAAATTTCGACGTCTTCTTTTTAAGTTGTTGACCTTGCTATATCAACAGTAGTGTCTGACACTGTACAGAAAAGGCGGAAGTGACTCATTCTTTTTTTTTTTCTCTCTCTCTCTCTCTCTCTCTCTCTCGTTATGAATCATCTTATTTCCAAATATTATGGTTAGACTGTTTCCAAATGTGGTCAGAGTGAGCAAGGAATGTTTTGACAGTAAGTGGAAATGTTCAAAGGAGACAATAGTTCGGGTTAGGAAAGTAAGCATGTCGTTTTATCATTTTCACAGTCGTGTTAGAACATGCAGAAATGACAATGCCTCATGATATCACCAGGTCTCCTGAAATGTTACACTTCGATCAGTTGAATGTCGTGTACATTTTTGTGTGTCTCTGTGTGTGCGTTTGTGTGAAAGACAGGGAGCTGCAGGGGGAGGGGGTACACAAAATGTATTTTGTTATGCTGAGGAAGTTATCAATGTGTTGGTGTAATAATAACATAAAAAAAAAACTGAATCCAAGTTCATGCTGTAATCACCAACAGTTTCGGCACACAAACTTTCGAGCGATTCGCTATTTCTCAAGTGTTCTTGAGCGAATCGCTCGAAACTTCGGGTGTCTAAATAATTATGTTGGTGATTGTAACAGCAGCATTAGCTTGGTTTCAGTTTTATATTTGATGCTGTTAGATACATATACATAGACTCCTACATAATGTAGTATAATGTATCCATTGTAAAACAATTAAGTTGTTTGGGTTGATTTGTGATAGAATTATTCAACTTCATGGTTAAAATGATGTTTTTCGTGGATGAAATTTGATAATTCTAGCTTCTTCTGTTCTTGCTTAGTTTTTGTGTATTCGTACAAATAGTATGAAACCTTATAACCACTATACGACACTGAAAACGCGCTTTTCAGTATCGATTAAAGTTGTTAGATAAGTTTTGACAAAACTATAGGTAAAAGGATCGATGTCTCCTTTCCACGTACCTGGAACACCCGGGAATCCTTGTTCTCCCTTCTGACCAGTAGCCCCGCGAACACCAGGAGAACCCGGCAAACCATTATTCCCGTTGTTGCCGTGATTCCCGGGCATTCCCGGTGGACCCGTGGGTCCGCCGGGCCCCGGATGTCCGGGGCTTCCCGGAGAACCAGCCACGTGAACGACGATCGGCTTACACCTCCCCTGCGTATCGCCATAGTAATAGCGATCGTACACGTCTGATGGAGTTTCCTCCGCGGGTCTTTCTGGCGGGGTAACGCTCTGGCCCGACGTGGTGTTGACTGGAGGATCGACCACCGGGTCACCCCCGACTTCCTTGCCCACTAGAGATGGGATGTCCTGATCGGACGCTGCATGGTGGAAGACCGCAGCCAGGACCAGTGCGATCACGAACGGGATCAGAATCCTCGACATGCTGGTATAGCTGCGATTAAAGGTGTTCGAGCGTAAATCACAACCATAAAGAATAATTGGGTGCACGTCACGAGACTGCAGCTGACACTCACGAGTCATACAGTCTACGAGTTATACAGCCCCCGAGTCATACAGCCCATGAGTTCGACACTAAGCAAACAAGACCCACGAGACCGACACATTAACCCTTACGAAAAAGTCCTGTGGTACTCCTGTGGTAATTACCACAGGACAGTACCACAGGACAGTACCACAGGAAAGTACCACAGGACAGTACCACAGGAATTGTCCTGTGGTATTTTGGGACATACCACAGGACAGTACCACAGGAATTCCTGTGGTATTTTGGGACGTACCACAGGGCAGTACCACAGGAAAGTACCACAGGACCGGTACCACAGAACAGTACCACAGGACAGTACCACAGGAATTCCTGTGGTATTTTGGGACGTACCACAGGGTAGTACCACAGGAAATCCTGTGGTATTTTGGGACGTACCACAGGGCAGTACCACAGGACTAGTACCACAGAACAGTACCACAGGAACTCTCCTGTGGTATTTTGGGACAGTACCACAGGTCGATCATTACCACACAGCATTACCACAGGGCAGTACCACACAGCATTTCCATGGTACCACAGGAGAGTACCACACAGGATAGATCAAAAAAAAAATCTGGGAGAATTTTAGTCACATATCAAGGAATATTCCTGATGGGTGAGTGATGGATTTCAGGACAAACATGGCCCTACTTAATAACCTGTCCTACTCCTAACATATAACCTCAAACGAGAGTCTAATGGCCAAGTGCCAATCTAGTCCTATAATAGATCTATATAGTCATATTCTATTCCTAGGTAGCCATCGTCCGTATCAGTACATATATATATGGCCGTCTATCCGTAAAGCATTAAGGCATGGTTACTAACTCGATTATACTTTATTATCAAGATATGAAATTACACTTTCATAACAATATCTGTGATATTGGGAATAACATAACATAATTAGACAATCTTTCATAAAGTTCAAAGTAAGTTCCATCATTAATACTTTGACTTTTTAAGTCATATATGTATTTTCTAGAATCTAGAGTGCTTTTTATGAATATTCATGAGCTATGTAAAAATTTGTACCACAGGAGTACCACAGGAGTACCACAGGAGTACCACAGGAGTACCGTACCACAGAAGTTCTTATGAAATTTCTCATACTTTACATCAGCACTTTCACTAAATAGGTAATACTGTAGGAGTATAGGACAGGATAAGTAATGGCAAATCAATTGCTATAATTCACAGCATAACTCATCTATCAATTAATTGAGGAATATTAATATGTGCTTTTCTGTTTGTATTTTTATAATAAATTTCAGTAGTTTCTGCCTTACAATTTTCCTGTGTGGTACTCCTGTGTGGTACTGCTGTTTGATATTCTCCTGATGTGATAGTCCTCTGGTATAAAATGTTTAAAAAAAAAGAATATCCTGTAGCATTTTCCTGTGGTACTTACGAATTTAATTTGCTGTGTGGTACTTCTGTGTGGAATAGCACCATATTATGATTTTCCTGTGGGATTTTGGACAGTTCCTGTGGTACTCTCCTGTGGTATACATCGAAAATTACCACAGGAATTCCTGTCGTACTGTCCTGTGGTACGTCCCAAAATTCCACAGGACAATTCTTGTGGTACTGTCCTGTGGTACGTCCCAAAATACCACAGGACAAGTCATGTGGTACTGTCCTGTGGTACTATCCTGTGGTTCTTTCCTGTGGTACTGTCCTGTGGTACTGTCCTGTGGTACGTCCCAAAATACCACAGGACAAGTAGTGTGGTACTGTCCTGTGGTACTATCCTGTGGTACTGTCCTGTGGTACTATCCTGTGGTACTGTCCTGTGGTACTGCCCTGTGGTACTGTCCTGTGGTACGTCCCAAAATACCACAGGACAATTCCTGTGGTACTGTCCTGTGGTATGTCCCAAAATACCACAGGACAAGTCGTGTGGTACTGTCCTGTGGTACTATCCTGTGGTACTGCCCTGTGGTACGTCCCAAAATACCATAGAACAAGTCGTGTGGTACTGTCCTGTGGTACTATCCAGTGGTACTGTCCTGTGGTACGTCCCAAAATACCACAGGACAAGTCGTGAGGTACTGTCCTGTGGTAATACCCTGTGGTACTGTCCTGTGGTACGTCCCAAAATACCACAGGACAATTCCTGTGGTACTGTCCTGTGGTACTATCCTGTGGTACTGTCCTGTGGTATGTCCCAAAATACCACAGGACAAGTCGTGTGGTACTATCCTGTGGTACTATCCTGTGGTACTTTCCTGTGGTACTGCCCTGTGGTACGTCCCAAAATACCACAGGACAAGTCGTGTGGTACTGTCCTGTGGTACTTTTCTGTGGTACTGCCCTGTGGTACGTCCCAAAATACCACAGGACAATTCCTGTGGTACTGTCCTGTGGTATGTCCCAAAATACCACAGGACAAGTCGTGTGGTAGGCCTACTGTCCTGTGGTACTATCCTGTGGTATTTTCCTGTGGTACTGCCCTGTGGTACTGTCCTGTGGTACATCCCAAAATACCACAGGACAAGTCGTGTGGTACTGTCCTGTGGTACTATCCTGTGGTACTGTCCTGTGGTACTGCCCTGTGGTACGTCCCAAAATACCACAGGACAAGTCATGTGGTACTGTCCCGTGGTACGTCTCAAAATACCACAGGACAAGTCGTGAGGTACTGTCCTGTGGTACTATCCTGTGGTACTGTCTTGTGGTATGTCCCAAAATACCACAGGACAATTCCTGTGGTACTGTCCTGTGGTACCGCCCTGTGGTACTGTCCTGTGGTACGTCCCAAAATACCACAGGACAAGTCGTGAGGTACTGTCCTGTGGTACTATCCTGTGGTACTGTCCTGTGGTGTGTCCCAAAATACCACAGGACAATTCCTGTGGTACTTTCCTGTGGTACTGTCCTGTGGTTCGTCCTAGAATACCACAGAACAAGTCGTGTGGTACTGTCCTGTGGTACTATCCTGTGGTACTTTCCTGTTGTACTCTCCTGTGGCACGTCCCAAAATACCACAGGACAATTCATGCGGTACTGTCCTGTGGTACTGTCGTGTGGTATACGTCCCAAAATACCACAGGACAATTTGTGTGTATACTGTCTTGTGGTACTGTCCTGTGGTACTTTCCTGTGGTAATGTCCTGTGGTACTGCCCTGTGGTACATCCCAGAGTACCACACGAGCCTGTGACACAGTACCACACAGTTCCTGTGTTAACATATATTTGTGTGGTACATTGTGTGGTACCAACCAGTACCACAGGGAGTATCACATGAGCCTGTAAAACAGTACCACACAGTTCCTGTGGTAACATTTATTTATGTGGTACATTGTGTGGTACTGACGAGTACTACAGGGAGTACCCTACAAGCCTGTGGTACAGTACCACACAGTTCCTGTGGTAACATTACAAGTGTGTAGTACATTGTGTGGTACCGACAAGTACCACAGGGAGTACCACAGGACTTTTTTGTTAGGGAAACCCCCGTATGTATTGTATCTGTCGAACTCGTTGGCTGTTTTCATGAAGTGTCGGTCACATGGGCTTTTATGTACTCAATGTCGAACTCATGGGCTGTATATTATAGGACTCGTGGGCTGTATTACTCGTGAGAATCGGTCTTGTGGGATGCCCCCAAATAATCATCGCTGATTCGGGTGAGGGCTAGGTAGCATATACCCATAATTTGTTACAGATAGAGAAAGCTATTGCCATTTTCAAGCATTTTTTTTTTCGGGGGGGGGGAGGTTGGGGGTTGACTAATTTCATACCATTTCGTATGTTCTTTTTTTTTTTGTCCGACTTCAGAGGAGTTTTTTTTTTCCCGAAAGCTATACATTCATATTTTGCCCAGTTTGGAACTTTTTGTCACATTAGAATTGGCGAATCGATTTGCATTAATTCCATTGCAAACGGCACAAACTGAACTTGAAGAATTCATCTGTGAACATGTATTTGCTGGAAATGTTTTTTTTTTTTTAATGAAATCAGTGCCAATGTGTCCTTGCTGAGGATAATTAAGTGTTCAACGGAAACAATATTCAGATGTGGTACCAAATACACTAGTTCCGTAACCGCGTTAATAGCGCATCTTCAAAAACAGGACGAATCAAACACTAAAGCAGCAATCTGGAGAGAATAAAGTAGGCCTATCAACCCAAAGCATAGAGTTTAATGTGTTGTGAAAGAAAAAGATGCAATTTGAAATCCATATCTTTAGAGTCATGATAAATAAATGTGTCATGTCATATCAGAGTATCTCCAATGGTCTTTTTTAATTTACAGGGATTTCTGTTTTCGTGGCAGTTATAGTTTTGATAGAAGTGATAAGAAAGCATTACACTGATTTTGTGACTTTATTAATTCAACACAAATCAAAATGATAAGGCAAAACAAAGCAAATGAACCTTAAGTTATCAGAAATAATCATGGTTAAAGATGCCCATTAATCAAAATAGTCAATGCTTAAGTATAATGAACAGCATAATCCTAGGACATTATAGGAGTATCAATTCCTTATAGCCGCATAGAAAAGAGAACCATACGCATAATCTCCCCGGGACAATCTCTGATGAGATTTGGGGATAGCTTCGCATAAACTTAAATACGTATAGGCCCTATATTTTATAATATAGCAGACCTGGGTTCGACACCAACTTGTTTGTCTGGTAGCTCAGTCGGGCCACTAAAATCTTTAAATCTGAAATTTCGGTTTCCCGAAGTAAAAGAGAAAAAAATCTCTATCCAATTTTGAATCTCAGTTGCCAGATTGCGATTGGGTCACACCAAATTTTAGTGGCCCGGGCCACCGTCAATGTCGAGCCCTGTTGACAATAATAATAGCCTTTTAAAATATATGTATCATGTATACACAAAAGACTGAATGCGAGTATCCCTACCTGTTGGACATCTGCAGCAGTTTCCACAGAGACGGGAAGTCAAACGGAGACGTCTGTCTCCACAGTCTTGTCAGTACAGTGTTGAGAAGCCGAGGGAAGGTAAGTTTTAAATATTTTGTCAGACACCCTCCCAGACTATTGAACAGAAGAGAAGGAAATGACCACATCAGGGGAAGGTAATCCCAAACCCACTTCCTTTTCAGTTGGCTGCAGTCAAGGTTTTTGTGTTTGTTTTAGTATTCCTTCTATTTTTTTTTTCATCAAAATGCTGCCAGCACAAAACCCTGGGACGCTCTTGCTCATACTATTGTTAACAAAAATGTATACCTTTAATGTTTCGTCTGCAGTGACAATTCAATTTCTGAGGCCATGGAGTTATTTGTACTATGATCACGCTGATGATGTATTTGTACTAGAGACCAAGATGCGAAAGAACATTTCGAAAGTAGACGAAGAATCGGTGTGCACATGAATCAAGAACATTGTGGACCGAGAGAAATGAGACAGACCCAAGTCAAATTGGGTGCACTTACTTCACGAGACCGACAGTCTTGCCCAAGAGTCATACAGCCCACGAGTTATAGAGCCCACGAGTCATACAGCCCGTGCGTTCGTTGATAAGCAGACAATGCCTCGGAAACCGACATATTATTAAGCCGCGTGTTGTAATACAGTTTTGTATAGATCTTGGTCTGTTTTTATCTAGTGTCGAACTCATGGACCGTATTTTCCTAGTGTCGAACTCGTTTGGAGCTGTATGACTCGTGGGTGTCGGTATCGTGGGTCGACCCTGTCAAATAATCAACGATTAGAAAAAAACCAATCAATGTGAACAAGGAATGTTTCAAACTTTTTTCTTTTCTTTTTTATTGCGATTCCACTCATGAATAGACATCTCATCTCCGCACCATGTGACATGAACAATACATAAACGTGTGTCACATCCAGTCCTAAAAATGTCCGATACATGTATCACACATCGTTGTTAAAAATTGACCAGTTATTGTAATCACAGAACATGTGTTTTTCTTCTTTATCATCAATACGGTGTACTATAATATAGCAGGGGGTGTTTCATAAAGCTGTTCGTAAAGTTACGAACAACCTACGAGCGACTGGTGATAAGTTCTGATGTGCTATACTTATCAGAATTTCCATAATTCAGCACAAGAACTGATCACCAGTCGCTCGTAAGTTGTTCGTAAGTTTACGAACAGCTTTATGAAACACCCACGGATGCAGAAGCAAACTATATTTGTACTTCCTTATAAGAAAATAAGCTTGCATCCATCGAGATATAAAAATATAAAAGGTGACACTTTAAAATACATGTAGTTTCAATGACAAAGCTCCAGAGGCATTGATTTACAAAGAAAGAGAGGGGCGGAGAGAGGGAAGCAGGAGAACAGAAAGGTCAGATTATGCCTGATTTATGTCACAATAATAACCCTCATTTCCGTTCGAATGAGCTGACAAGATGTCTTTCTGGTAGGTATTCCAGTTCTGCGTAGGTTTCTTCTTCTTCTTCTTCTTCTTCTTCTTCTTCTTCTTCTTCTTCTTCTTCTTCTTCTCCTCCTCCATTTTCTTCACAGGAATGCTTTAATTGTAGCCGACATGAACTGCACATTTCAACATTACGATGCCGATTATAATATATTCAGATTATAGGAACAATAGTATTATATAGCGTAGATAAAGTTAACGAAGAATGTGGCTCAGCGAAATGTGGAATTGTACTTGTATTCTAATTCTACATTGGAGAATGCAAACATATAGATAAATTACCAAAACAAAAAATGTTAAAGTGAGATACAATTAACTGATTTGTGTGGTGACACGACATTAAATTTTGCTCTTGTGACAATATTGCTCTTATGGTCTTATTTTCCCCAAGGACTAGGGTTGTGATAGGGTTGTATAAATCTACTTTGATGTGAGGATGAAGGCTAAGGTTAGGGTTATGTTTGTGGGTTTATCGTGCAGAGATTTTATAGAAGCAATTGCGGCAGGAGCAAATGTCATGGAACCGTTATTCCATCCCTACTGTGTTGGATCGGAAAAGAGAAGGAAGGATATGTAGGGAAGGGATTGGATTGGCCCGGGTCATCGTTTAGGTCAATCAAGTACAGGAAATGGTTTCCTGTTTTGTTCTTGATTGTGTCTTGTTCTTTCTTCTTTTTCTTCTTCTTAATCTATTATTCTAAGAATGGGGGTCAAAACCCGTTTAGAATCATATATGTGACCTTTCAGCGGATCTGGGTAAGGTATTTGCAGAGCAACAAGCTAGATTGTATCTGATCCCTTTGCCACAAACAAAGGGATGGGTTGAAATCTAGCTTGTCTCTTACTATATAACACTAGATACTGCAGTAAGCGGGTAGAAACAAGCAAAAGAAACATCATCACGCGCCTATATAGACCACTGTTTGCATTGAAGAAAACTACTCGGGCATATTCATGAAACATTGTCATGATGAACTATGATATGTATTTCGATTGTAGTACAGGGTAAAGCTTAGAAATGTGGTAGGGTTTTAGGTTTAGTTTGATGTGAGGTATACGATTTAGGTTGGGGTTATGTTAAAATTTACGTTCGGCTTTATAGCGTACATAATTACATTTGTATATTTCATGAAAACAATTGATGCAAGAGCAAAATGTCATGGAGCCGACTGTAACCAGGGCAGCCTCTTCAGTGTTGCCACACTGCCCTACCTCAGGGCCATGCCATTATTATTACCCCAGCGTTGCCAGGTACCCATTTATACACCTGGGTGGGGGAACATTGCATAGGTAAAAACATCTTGTCCAAGGACATGAACAATAACTGAGTAGGAATCAAAATCAGGGCCTGATTTTCAAAGGCAACATTCTTAATAACACTAATAATTGATAAGGCTGCTCAGGGGGCGTTGTGGTTTATGTGTCCTGGATATAATATACAAGTGTATTTACTATACCACAACGCCCCCAACAAAATAGTGAGGTTACATACACCAGTAAAATTAATGCACCCCTTTTCACGTTGACAACATATATGGCCGCAGTGCTGACAAAACTAAACATGCAAAACAAACAAACAAACAAAACAAAATAACTGTCTAGGGCCTTGTTTTATGAAGAGTTAAAGGGATAGTACAGTATTGGTGGATATGAGAATTGGGCTTTTAACTTTTTGCGAGATACCAAGAAAATACTTATGAAATAGCACAGAGCACACCATTTTAAGAGGAATTCAAAGTTTATTTGATGAAAATCGGGTTTGGAATGACTGAAACATCCAAAAACAAAGTAAAACAAAGCGATCGTAATAAAGTGTGGGTCCCACACTTATTAGAATCACTCTGTTTTGGATATCTCAGCCATTTCAAAACCAATTTTCATCAAATAAACGTTGAATTCCTCATGGAATTACATGCTCTTTCATATTTCATAAGAGGTTTCTCATTATCTCACCAAAAAATGTTAGAAACCTGAAATTAGGTCTTAACCAAAACTATACGATCCCTTTAAAATTGATTATAAAGTTGATTTCTATCATAAGTCTATGGTAGGCACTGTGTTAAGGAAATTTAAAATTGATTATATCTTTTGATATAACAGGGCCCAGGTGTTTCTATATGGTGTTACCACGTTTCTTTACCCCCCTCTCCCCCATAAAAACTTGATGCAGGTTATGACTTCCTATACATAGGATCTGTGAAACTGAATATTTATAAAAAATATATATAATGTATATGTGTATATATATGAGAGGAAGGGAGACAGACAGACAGACAGACAGAGAGTTTGAGGGAGAGAGAAATGAGAGAGAGACATAAACTTACGTTACACACAGACTGACAGACATATATACGGACAAACATGGAGAGAAAGAAAGGATTGGAATAAGAAGACAAAGAAGGCCATGGCCAGACATATTCTTTGATAAAATTATGTCCTGTACACGAATTTATCTAGTACATGTACATAATAGTCTCTTCCTGCAAAAAGTATACAAATACAATTCACACGACTGAAACATTTGCTATACACAGTGGATTTCAAGGTGGTGAATACAACACAGTACATGTATAGAATCTTGTTGAGGTTTGTTTGGCATTTCAGAATGAAAACAGCCTCAACTCATAAAATATGGTAAAACTGTACATATATGTAAGATAATATATTGAAAATACATAAGCACATAAAATACTGAATGGAGGAATTCTTTTGTATATAAGTCACTAACATTTTGGCAGCAGGTATATTTGGTTTCCAGCCAAAACAAACACTAGAACAGCATTTTGGTAGTATGGGATAGGATATTGATAAATATTGAATAACTCTTTTACAGTAACAAAAGTATTTGTAGCCTACAAACAACTTCAATGAATAATATAAAGCACATGCATGTATCATTCATAAACATATGCAGTGAAGGTGTTGTTCATGAAAGAAAAGTGTCTCCTAAATTTGAAGAATTTTGTGGTTCAAGTTCTTCATTACTTCCAAGAGGCATAAATTCAACAGGAGTTTTGATGAATTCCTCTAAATACTTCACCGACTGTAAGAGACATTTATGGTTTTAAAACCAACCAAGGCAGTCATTCAAAACCACAGTAACACTGTAGGCCTATAAGCTGCTATTTTCGCATACAGATATTTTCGCGAATTAGAGGGTCACTCACATTTTCGTGAGACGTTTTTGCGAATTGACACCAACGCATCTTACATGCATTGTTACCCTAGTGCATGACGCCATTTTCGCGTGTTGTTAAATTCACGATCCAACAGTGATTCGCGAAATTCGCAAAAATTAAACCCTCTCAAAAATAACCACTTATTCAGAATTCATTTCTAAATTGCTTATTCTGCCAAAGGATATAAAAATGGCATTTAAGACACTTTCTTCACTGCATTAGTCCTGTGATGCAATGTATGAAGAATTTGAATGCAAACACAGACACACAGTTATCAAAGTTCATTACCAAATAGACAAAATTAAATCTTTACAATAATTATGATAATGCACTCTTTATATAACAAGAAATACTTTTGAAGATATTATCAATACTATCACTTATATCTTAATTATTTTATTATATTGTTCATAAATATGGATAACATATTCATCTTACCATTAAAACTCTTCATTAATATACAATTTTTGATTAATTCAGACTTGTAGGACAATGTTTAACTCGTTGAGCACAGGCTGATGTTGCTACGACACACATTTCCCATAGACACCTGCCCGAGTATACTCGGGACTCGTCTTCACAGATTAAAGTCAGAAATCTTTAAAAGTACCACAGCAACAACATGACAAGAAACATTTCCTCATCAGGAAGCAAACTCTGCAACCCCCCCCCCCCCCCCCAACTTTTGGGGTAACATAAACTGCATTTGCATTTATACAAGGTAATAATTATATGAGAATGCTGTTTATTCTGCTAACGTACTATTAAATTTTTTTTTTTTTTTTTTTGGGGGGGGGAGAAACTTTCTAGGAAACTACAATTTTGGTGCATAGAAAAGTTTATCACATCACATCTCTATTAAAAACGAGAAACTGCATAATAAGGAACACATCTGTGAGAAATAGTATTGCTCAGAGCACAGATAATTTCAGGAGAGATATTATTAGCATTGGATTCACGTTAAGTAGATAAGAATTATCTCCCAAGTTACATACATCATCTAATGCACTACATCTATGTAACAGGCCAGTGACGGTTCATATTGGTTGCAAACCCTGACAATTGGATGAAACTAAAAAAAAAAAAGTATCAAGATTACACTGTAACAGTGCGAGAAACTGGCATGCAGGAGCTTACATTTAAAAAGTCATGTAACCATACAGTTTCTGTGTGCTATGCATTTTTGCATGGTAATACAAGCACTCTGCACTGAATGCTTTTCAGTTTCTTGCTACTGAGTACTGTAAAAGTGGATATTTTCACGCGACTAATTTTTCGCGCTTGGCCAGGTCAGAAGAGTTTCGCGTGTTTTTAATTCTGCGGAATCAAGACATCATGTACGGTACATGAACGTATGGCAACAAAAATATTTGCGTGCTTTTATTTTCGCGCTAGTTTCTGGTTGCACGAAAATTTGAACACCGTGAAAATTTCCACTTTTACAGTATTTGAAATTCAGTTCAAGAAAAGACTCCTTTGGACCTAAACCTTGTTGCTGAATTTTATTGACGGACAGAGCTAGCCTATCAATAGTATAACACAGACAGGGCAGGTACGTGAACCGAGGGGGGGGGGGGGGGGTTTCTACTCCCCCCCCCCCCCCACTCACACTTTATTTTGTTTTGGTTGTTTTATAATACATAGGAACATATAGGGTCCAACCTCTTGGGGCCCCAAAGTTTTTTTACTCTGGAAGTGGCACCAGAAAAAACTAGAATTATCACTGAAAATGATTAATACCCCCGCCCCTAGTGTTGCTTTATAGTATGTGATGTCATGAGGGCAATTACGTTAATACCAAGTTTGTGCACTTGTCGAATTGGAAACAGAATAATTTTAGTTTACTGTACAATTACAGAGTTGACACTGAGTATAAAACTTACAGCAAATGGAAACATGCTTTCCCCCAGCATCACTACACTTAAAGACCATCATACACACCAAATTTGACCTTCATAGCTTGAATGGTTTATTTTGATAAAAAAACGAGTGGTTACCATGGCAACACATTTTCCTTAAACTAACACATTGGTGTCTTGCAAAACTACACTTCTGGATCATGATACATACTAAATTTGACTTTAATTGCTTGAATGATGGAAAAGTTATTCGATCCGCAAGGTTTTGGTTAAATTGTGGTTACCATGGCAACGGTTTGTGTGACAAACACAAAAAATTATGTGTTCCACATCTATACCTCAGGGCCATAATGCCTACCAAATTTGGTTTCAATTGCTTGAAAAATGTGGAAGAAGTTCACTCCACAGGATTAAAAAAAAAAATAAGGTTACCACGGCAACGCATTGTCCGATACAAATACAAAGTACATTTTGTAAAACTACACTTAAAGAGCATCATACACAACAAATTTCACCTTCATATATCAAATGGTTCAATTTGATACAAAAAAGAGTGGCTACCATGGCAACACATTTTTCTTATATCAACACATTGGTATCTTGCATAACTACACCTCCCGATCATCATACATACTAAATTGACCTCAATTGCTTGAATGATGTGGAAGTTATTCAATCCACAAGGTTTTTGTAAAATTATGGGTACCATGGCAATGCTTTGTCCGACAAACACAAAAATTATGTGTTCCACATCTATGCCTCAAGGCCATAATGCCCACCAAACTTGATTTCAATCGCTTCAAAACTGTGGACGTTGTTCACTCCACAAGATTTCAAAGAAAACATGCGGTTACCATGGCAACACTTTGTCAAGTACAAACACAAAGAGTGTCTTGCATAACTACACCTATAGATCATCATAGATACCATTTTTTTAATTTATTGCTTAAATACAATAGAAGTTATTCAATCCACAAGGTTTTGGTAAAATTATGGTTACCATGGCAACGCATTGTCCAACAAACACAAAAAAACATGTCTTGCACATCTATACCTCAATATCATCATTTACGCTAAGTTTCATTTAAATTGCTTCAAAACTGTAGGAGGAGTTCGCGACGCAAGATTTTGCAACAGACCAACTGACCGACCGCCCGCCCACCCGACCGCCCGACCAACATCACGGTGATTCCTATATACTCCCTTCACACTATGTGCGGTGGGGGTATAAAAAGAAATATATGCATTTGTGATTAAACTTTTGCGTTGTATGAGAGGGCTTAGAAAGTTGTGCTGAAAGTCCTTTTTTTTTTCTGCTTGTCAGCAAACGAAACCCAGAAGTGGCACCAGAATTATGAACTTATAAATTATAATTGATATACCATCTGATCTCATCAAAATAGCATTTCCAAAAACAATTCACAGCTGGGGTGACAAGACCTTGTATCTGCAAATTTGGTGAAAATGACTTTTTTTAAAAATTAATGGTCAAATAATAAGTTAAGTGCTGTCCTGTCCAAATCCCAGATGTCTTACCCAAAAAATGAAGCAACCACAGCATGTCAAATGAAGGGCTCTCCCATTCGCTGCAGTGCTTTGGACGCCATGTTTTTTGGCTCTCCCGAACATTTAACATTTTGTAGATATGAGGTCTTGTCGCCCCAGCGACAAATTATGCTATCTTTTCAGGCTTTTGAATTAAAGATCCAATAGCGTTGGGAGACTGTGAAGTAGTAAGGCTGTCCTGGACTCAGATACATGTATAGAGACTCCAACCCAGAGCACCTTCTGATCTGGAGATTCTCCCGCCCGAAACCCCTAGCAAACGGGAGACTCCAAGTTGATGTGTGCGAAGCGCAAAGTTCCTAGAGTTCTAGATGCTCTCTGGTGCTACAGTATCTAAGGCTTATTTTTTCAACATACGATAGCAATAAGTAAGAAATCCTTTCCACCGGGAGACACAGAGCCAGGGCGGGAGAAATCAAATCTCAAGCGGGAGAACGGGAGATTTTGCAAAAATGGGCTTTTGGCGGGAGATCTCCCGTCGAAAACAGGAAAGTTACAGTCTCTGCATGTATATGTATGCAGAAATCCCTGAAACAACTTGTGTGCACCTTAATAAGCAGCACACACACAGCAGAATTAATCTTGACTGGAGCCAACAGTTACCTATGGCACTACCAAATACAGTCAATGTCACACAAACATAGCACACACAAGCTTGAAATATTTCAAATCTGAAAGAAATTTGAATCTGAACTCAGAATGCTACAAAATCATGAATTATTATCAGTAAATCTATCCAAAAGAAGAGTGAAAAATCTAGTCCACTTGACTAGATTTACTGATAATGTTCATGATCAAATTTACCTACTTTACATTCACAGACAATGCGACAAAATCTTTGTTCATTTTCTCTTAACACAAAGAGCATGAATTTGAGTCACTTGCCCAAATAAAACTATTATTTATACAATCAAAGAGCACCACTGAAAGCTCTGGCAGCATGGTTGATACAAGTACATGTAAAGCTCTTCATCTTCCACAAGAAGAGTAATGTGCATTGTACAAAAATATAAATAGATTAAAAAAAAATCACAATTACCCAGTGGAGTGACTGTACTTTAAACTCGCTTGTTTTTGTTTTTGTTTTTGTCTACAAGCAAGTGTAATTACAGCACCATTGGGTCCAACAGTGATTGTGATTAATCTTTATTGGCCTGTTTTATTGCCCAAAAGAAAGTACGTTTGTAACAACTTGAAGTAAAGGTAGAAATTTCTCTGCAACTACTAGTAATTTGTTCGATTAGATACTGGTGTTCCTTTGGATTTCTCTCTTTCTAGTACAGTGGAACCTCATGATAACAGGGTCGGATATACAGTCAAACCTGTCTATTGCAGCCACCCCAAGGGAGACGAAAAATGTGGCCATTGTAGACAGGTGGTTGTTATAGACAGAGTCATCAATGTGGCTTTTCTCTTGTGGGCGAATTGTGTCTAGTGGTTGCATACGGTAGGTGACCAACATAGACAGTGGCCGCTATACACAGGTTTGACTGTAGCAAGATATCTGAAATAACAAAGTAATTTTACAGGTCCCATTCCTTTTGTATTCTTTTGTTTTTATCCCTGACATATAAATGTAATAAGACACTCAATATAACCAGAACATTTCAGTTGTCCTAGCAGCTCAGTATAACAAGTTTCTTCCTGTGCTTTTATTCAATGCCCATACTATGCAATAGTTTTTATATTTGTACTGGCATATAATATCAATATACAAGGTGTACTTGAGATTACCCAAGTGCTATAAAAGAATAACCCGTAATACTATGAGGAATGCGAGTTCCTTTCAGACTTCCTGAATGTGAGGCCGGTGGTCCGTGGTCCTGTTGATCTCCACCAGCCTAAATGCCCGAATCACCATAGCAACCACTGACAACATCTTATGGAGAACCTCGATGAATGGCTGAGTGGCTGTCCTTGTGGCCACGCCCACGTTGAAGAAAAACATTGCGATTGGCTGACACAGGCCGTTGAAGAGCGCCGCGGCAAATGGCCTGAGGAAATAGTTCCCGAAGCCGAGCGTCAGTCCAACCAAGAGGGCACCGATGACATTATACAGGAAAAATCGCAGCCCCTCCAGGAGGAATATGAGGATTAAGTCGACGAGGATGCGCAGCGTAGCAAAGATCTCCTGTGCACACCTCCTGACGGCTCGTTCCGATTTGTCTGCAACGGCCGTCATGTACACTTCCTCCTGAACTTGCCTTGTGTCGGAGTATGATGTGTTACCATGGTGATAGATATAAACATATCTGCAAAAATGCCAAGCAAATACTCAACTTAGTAAACAGTCTGCATCACATTGCAGAGAACTACATCTACAAAACTTTTGTAAACACATATTTTCCAATTTCATGCATTTTGTGACACCAGTTTGTGATCTGCGTTAAAAGTGCAAGTATGGAACTCTTAAACAAGTATCATTCTTTTGTTTTAAATATACCACTGGAGTTAACACTTGTTATTGTACTTGTGAGTGTGAGTGCTTTGTTATAACATGGACCTACTACACATGGACATTCATCGCTCGTTATTTAATTCGCGCACCTGTTTCTGTCAAAAGCGCCACAAAAACATTTTGAACATGCTTTCCTGCTTTGATCCAGTGTTGTCCACTGACAGCCAGCCTGGATAAAAACAAGAGAGCACTTTGAGAAATCTAAAAACTACATGCGCAAAAGATAATAACTCTCTTAAATCAAGAAAAATGCATATGCAGTAGTAGTGTATATTACAAAATCATCGCTAAAGAAATTTCATTTGCAAAATACAAGTACTTTACAAGAAAAACCAAACAATTTGCAGTTTGATCGTGATTTGTAATCTATTTTTCCCCCTTTGTTGCACATTGTTTCAGAGTAAACATGAACAGTAACAGCAGACAAAATACTTGTCTCGCCATTCGGGCCGGACATTACATGCGTTGCGGCAAGTGTGTGCTTCAGCAATTACCAACTTTGTGACCCAAAATTTGTCCTTGTTCGACATTTGCTGCTCCCCATCATTGGTGTTTATTCAAAGGCAGAGGAGTCTGAAAAGGCACCTCAGCCAAATAGGACCGAAATGTTGGAAACGGTTCTTTTGTCAGTGATGATGCACGATTACACAATCATCATTGTCCAAACGTCTGAATGTACTCATTAAGATGCACATAATCAGGTGGCGGTGGTGATCATTGGATCAAAGAAAGACCTCTGTTCATAGTCCATTTGAGTAGTAGGTCCATACTTATAATCACAGTGCTTAATAACATCACACCACATTATATTATGTCAATAAAAATTGCATTTCCAGGTAACAGAGCAGTAGAGAAGAATCCATATCTTACAAAATTCAAAAAGTATTAATAATATTCATGGCAGTTACTCATACCTTGCTTTATTATCGGTCTCCACAGATACAACGCTTTTAATTTCCTCTACTGGAAATTCCTCCATCTCAACCTCTGTGTGCCTGAGTGCAGGGTGTGGAGGAGTTACCATGGCAACAGGCATCTCTTGCTTGGTTTCTTCCACTTTTGCAATCTCCTTCTCCTCCTTCTTTTCCTTCTTCTTCTTCTCCTTTGTCTCTTTGGTTTTGCTCTTCAGACTGACGGACCAACCTTTCTTCTTCTTCTTTTCTTCTGCGACATGGCTGTCTTCACTGGGCTTCGTTTCTAGTGAAAACACACATCATCATACCAGATAGGTTTAGATCATTTCCGGCGAAAGGAAGCAAATGAAAAAAGAATTCATTCTTTGTCACACATGAAAAAAAAAAATGCATCTATTTCTCATCTTGACATCAGTGCAATGTAAAAAAATGTTCACTTACAGATATCTCTCAGTAGGATGAGTGTTTCTGCTCAAAGTTTTATATCAAGAAGAACATGACAACTTAAAATTAGAATAGATATACACATCACATACACATGTAACTCAGATGTCTGTGATTTGTCCCTTGCTTTTACTGGCCACACTACAGCAGTATAGCCACACATAGTGACGGTCATCTACATCAACTTATGTATCACAATTGTTATCCCCTTTAATTATCGTAATAATGATACTAAGGACATTGATGTAATTGATAATGGTAACAATGATACTACTACTAATAATAATTATCATCACCTTAACACTTACCAATGCCAGAAGGGTGTTTTACACTTTTTGAAGATCAGGAGACAGAAGATATCCATTCTTTACATCATGAACCTTCACAACTTTTTTTTTTCCCTTCTCAGAAAAGTTCACATTCCCTGATGAGATATGGAGAAATATCAAGGCCAATTACTATAACAACCCCCCCCCCCCCAAAAAAAAAAAGCAAACAAACTCAAAAGAAGTCTAATTAAACCTTCTCGTACATGATTCTATTGTATACTAGCCAGTGATATATGTAAATGTGTTCACCTGTATCTTCTGATGCCTTGTTGTTGTTGCTTTGCAATACCCCATCTCTCTCTCTCAACATTTCGGCCAGAGCTTTCTCATTCTCGTCTGAGTCGTCCCATGATCCTGTGTCTATGAATGCAAGTCAAGTACGTGTGGAAAGGGGAAACAGTTTCTTGGAGAATACTGTACTTATGTTGTTTACATGGATATTACACTTCATAAAAAATTTCAAAAAATGTGACATCATATAAAGCAAAAAAAAAAACAAAAAAAAAACAAACAAACAAACCTTTGATTAAGTGCAGTATTTTGTTTCACGGTCCAATCAGACTTTCCCATATCTCTGCATATTACAATCGATGATGTCTAAACATTCAATTTGGCAAATACTTCATCGTCTCCAATGCTAAGTTTGATTTTAAAAGGTTGCAATGCAGAAAAAAAAAAATGATTACACTTTTTTTTTCTTTGAATTTCTCTTGAATTATAAGTAATCTAAATCAGTTACTTTACCCTGAGACATTTGACCTCATAGCCAAAAATGTTTAATGTCTGTACAGTCATCACAGACATACATAATCTAATTCTCAATTCAGACGATGTAACGTTCATTGTCCTCAAATTATATAATATACATTGTAGGTCACACCACCTGGGTAACACAATCAAATAGAAACAGAAAGACAGAAAAACAAAAAAAAAATAGTACATCAGAAGCAGGGATTGAAGAATATCTATATTGTATTGGATGGCTGTGAATGGAATACCAGGGATTATCATCTGCATAGGACGTTTTAGCGGCGCATTAAAAACGTGTACTGTTGTCCGCTCAATTTTTACCGTTCAATATCAGAGCATATTGAACGAAACGCATAGGCCAACGTATTAATTCTCCATAGGCTATCGTTGTTACTTGCCGTTCAAGATCACACCATATTCAATTCTGTCTCGTCTATTGCGCGAGCGCTGAATACTGAATGCACAAACGCTTGCTACTAGTGCGCGTCATTTCGTTACAATTCAAAAGCGCGCAAACATCTTGCTGTTGCTTGTTTCATACGCAATTTTAGGGGCTTCCCCTCTTCAGCGCTGGGATGCGACTGCCGAGTCAACTTCAAAGACGAGTAGACGCGGGATAATTTTTGAGCAGTTTATGCTTGCTCTACTTGATTGTATAGATGATAATAATTATATTGGATGGCCTTGATTCATGGAATACCAGGGAATATTGCACTCATTAGGGTCAATATTGCACTCATCTTCGATTCGTGCAATACATTGGCCCTAACTTGTCCAATATTCCCTGGTATCCCATTCATAGCCATCCAATATAATACAGTGGCCCTAACGAGTGCAATATTCCCTGGTATTCCATGAATTAATGCCATCCAATATAATTATTATCATGTACAATGAAGTACATCAAGCACAAACTGCACAAAAATACCGGGCTTCTGCTCGTTTTTGAAGTTGACTCGGCAGTCACATTCCAGCGCCGAGAGGGGGAAGCCCCTAAAACTGTGTATGAAGCAACTAGCAAGATTATTTGCGCGCTTGTGATGTACATGTTTTGTAACAAAATGACGCACACTATTAGCAAGCTTTTGCGCACTCAGCAAGCGCTCGTGCAACAGACAAGACAGAATATGGTGTGATCTTGAACAGCAAGCAACAACGGTAGCCCGTGGAGAATTAATACGTTGGCCTATGTGTTTCGTTCGATATGCTCTGATATTGAAAGGTAAAATTGAGCGCACTACAATACGCGTTTTCAATGCGCCGCTGAAACGTCCTATACAGATGATAATTGAGAATGATGAACTTCACTTGTGTCAGCACATTTGTTTTTCTTCACAGCAAGAACCAGTGAATTCACAGTCATTGTTTACAATTACCTATCTGCGGAGGAGCTTGTGGTTTGGGTTTTGGCGGAGCTGGGTCATAGGACTGACCCTTTCGGCTGCGTCCTGGCCGATGGTTTGACCTTTCACTTGGGGGGTCATCATCTGTTGCAAATAAGATGAAAAACAACAACCACAACATTAGGGCTTTGCAAGGTATAGTATACAAATGACGCACAGGTCTGAGTGCGTCAGTCGGAATTGTGTGCATAAGGTAACTATGGAATGCTTAACCCACAAGGCAAAGCCGAGTGGGTTTAGGCTAAATTCCATAGTTACCGCATGCACACTATATTCTGACTGACGCACGAAAAGACATGTGCGTCATCTGATTTATAGAATGGGTAATTTTCTTGTCAAAAACCCATTTTTCTATCGTGTTACCCGATGACAAAATTACTGGATGCATTTCCTTTTGGCTTGCCGTAAACGGGCATGCATACCCGTACTTACCGTTTTTACTGGATGCATGGCCAGCCATGCATCAGTTTTACTGGATGCATGGCCAAGCTGGGTGCGCGAACGCTTGCTTTAGTGCGCGAACCTTTGTTACAAGTACGCGTACTCTTGCTGAGTGCGCGATAACATGTTTACCACTGTGACTCAGCGTGCGGCCAGTAAAAATGAACGCATAGCTCTCGACCAATCAGATCGCAGGATTCTCGCTACCCATTCTATAAAATGTAAATGTGACACCAAGGTGAAATATTGTGCACTCTTTCTACAGAATCTTTGAACAACAACAAAATGTGACAATGATATGATAACCAGAACAATCTATCTTTGGAAATCATGACTCATCCTTGAAAAAGAAGCTTGAATTTGACTAAATGTTCTTTTGATTCACCAACTGTAGTGGGAAATTTCTCTGTTTGACTTTGGACCGTCGTAGACGACACGAATATAAATCCATTCGTTTCATCTCTATGACATTATGTGGGTATTTCCCAGTTACTGTGATGCAAAGAACTATTATTGATGAGTGGATAAAAGCATGGTCAAATTCTACTAACAAATTATGATTGATTATAAGTCCCAGAAATCAAGTATAACTTCCCCACATCAATCATAACTCCATAAATCATTCAGAACTTTACTATCAACTATAAGTCTGTGAGTTTCTTCATAAATGATAATGGAGACGTATTGTTCATCAATAGTTATAATCTGTTGTGGGTCTGAGTTATAACACTGATTTCAGGATAATTCATGATTCTCACTTGATAAAACAGGGCCCTGGACAAATCGTCCTACAACCTGCAAACATAATATCCAAAGATTAACTGTTTACAGAAGTACAAAAAGGTCTTGCTGCTCTATTTCTAAGACACCTCAAAACATTTCCTTTCATCACAAATGCACAATGACTGACATTTTCTCAAGGAGCAAACTCTTTCTGTTCTGTAATACCTTTTCTTTTCTTTTCTTTTTCAGATTTTATCAATCAATCAATATCTTTTATAGGTAATGAATTGACAAATCAGACACATATCATTAAAATAGTGCATCATAATCTAAATATGTTTGATTTTAAACATGTTAAACCTGTATAAAGAAAAACATTTGATTTATATGATGTCATCTTATCATTAGAGGGATGTTGTGAGTAACTTGAATACAGTTCAGAAGACTGCAACATGTATTCCAGTTTAACAATAATAAGGCACTCTATAATTGTTCAGTTAGTCGCAAAGGCATCTGTAAATACCAGCATTGCTGCCTATGATGCAAATTTGAATTGAAACAAACTGGTAATTTCAGTTTAATACACATGTATGCCATCTTTTTCTCCAATTAGCCCACTGAAGACTAGTCCCCAGCATACTCTGGCAGATGTCTAGATGGGAAATGCATGTTATGGCAAAATAAGCCCATCCTCAAAGGGTAAAAGCTGACTCCCATTTCATTTGCCAGCAATTCTGGTTCTTTAAATGATGCTTTTTTTTATGCAAATATGACCATTTCCCACCTTCTTACACTGTAATCGAAATTGGAGATGAGCTGTAATAATACAGTAAGAGGGGGGTGTTGTCATCAAAACAACTTCAAAAAGTTCCAAGCAAGTGACAGCTACATTTCGAATTGCATATCACTGATTTTTGGTGTATTCACCATTGATTGCATTCCGGAAGTCATACGGTGGATTCCCATCAGCATCTTTCCTCTTCTTTGCTTTCCTGGTCGTCGATCTCTGAGAGTCGTCTTCAGAGTCGTACATGCCACGGTCCACAAAGACATTGACCCCTGACCTTGCAGCACTAAGAGAGTCACAGGTGGATGGCGGTGATCATGTGATGATAAAAGGAGAAGAAAAGAAGACAACATCCACTATCAACACAAATTTAACTTGGTTGTCTACGCAAACAATGATGATTGATGCTAATGAATAATGATGACAAGGATAATGTGAAAAAATATGAATGACATTGTTCATGCTCACAAAGTTAATTGTGATGATGATGATGATGATGCTACAAAAGATGATGACAATGACAATGGTGATTATTCCTACAAGAGAAGCATGAAAATGAAGTGCATGTTTTTCAAATGCCAGATTATGAAAAAGAGTTCTTGAAAATAATGGGGCTGGTACTGGAATATGTGAATGTTATCATCATCACTATTGCTAGCACTTAGCATTTAAGTGATAGGAGTTCTAATTAGATGTAAGATTCCAAAAACAAAGAATTACATCGACAGACCCTGTAGAAGAAGACGGAATGTTTGCATCTGAAAGTATTCCACTTCAAAGCACTAGTCTACACATATGTGTGATTTCACAGCAGTATCATTTTTCATATCATTAAAAACTCTGGGATCAAAGGGATGGTATAGTTTTCATTGAGATGGAGCTTCAGGTTTCCTTATGTGATAATGATAAACATCTTATGAAATATGAAAAGAAAATGCAATATTAAGGGAATTCAAGGTTTATCTAATTAAAATTGGTTTTGACATGGCTGAGATATCAAAAAATAAAGAGGTTCTAATAAAAATGAGGGACCCACCTTATATTGGGATCTTGCACAAAGTCAAAATTTGAATCCATAATCTCAACCACTCATCATCAATTTTGAAGCATTTTCATCTCTTCCTTACTTCAATTTTTTTTTTAACTTCTTTGACCTTCTCTGTAAGTTCTACAAACATTAGCACTATTACATGGATCCCATCTGTATTTGATGATGCCGACGATATGTTTCGTTCCATGGCTCCTGTTATCATCATTTGACTTCAGTCTTGCTGTTTTTCCTGTATACAGTGTAGCTCTTTGAACACATACTTCCACTTTGAGAAGGCCCTATACTTATCTACAAACTTAGATACAGATTTAGGCAGTCCGGGGCTAATTGTAGGGCCCATGCAAACTTATGGTGTTAAAAAGACAGTAGATAGAGACAAGTTACTATTGTTGGTCACATTTTCATATTCTTAATATGTCACATTTTTCCACATTGTAATCATGAACCTACTTTGGCTGGAAATTCTGCTTTCTGTTTTTTATTCAATACATAGCAATGTAATACATACAAACTCACCTCTTAGCTGCAGATGCACTTTCAACGATGGTTTTAGATGTCTTTCTATTTGAGCTTCCTGTTTCTGGCTTAGATGGCGTTTTGTTCTTGAGATTTTCAGCTTTGACTGTTAGAGTAAGAACAAACAAAAAAGAATCAGGTCAAGTAAGTTTTGTACTTTGTCAGTGAAAATTATTTCAAAAAGCAGATATCAGATCTACAACAAGCCCTCATGAGGTACAATCTGTAATTGAGAGTTATTATTCATAGACATCCATTATGTCATTACCCTTGGATTTCAAATATACTATTGTCTGTTGACAAAAAGACAAGATAGCAGTGATTAGCACACACAGAATAATATTCTCTTCTTTCTAACCCAATGTGAAAATTGATTAGAATTTTGAAAGAATTTATTCAAATTCTAGACAAATAATGTACACAGCAGACTGCATCACACACAACTTGGAACCTCCTGATTAAACTTAGGTTTATCTTAATAGGGACGTGAGAATTTTGTATTTCTTAAATCCGTTAGATTGTTAGAACCATATTTGATTAACAATTGGTAAACTATTGTATGATTCATTTCTTTATTTAATGTTTCAGACTTTATTTTTACATTTATTTTGTCTCATTTATTTGTTAATTTTTTTGTTTTCATTTGACCACTGTACAAAATCTTATACTTCTTGTTTTTTTCCCAGTTTGCTGTTATGTATAGAGTTATCATACGTTTGTATTTGTTCATTGTTTTGTATACGTTGTATTTTTACATGTATGTGGACCCCTTTGGAAATCAGTCTTGAGCTGAAAGGGCTATCCACCCTATGAATGGAAATGAATAAATAAAATTTGATTTCAAAGCTGTTTTTACGAGCAATCATACAAGTGTATATCATATTGACGATACTGAAAATTGTAGAGCCAATAACAAAGTCAATGTAAGAGGCATGTTTACCTTTAGAATGAAGGTAAACATTCACATGACATTCACATTCCACATTCACATGGCAGTTATCAAGAAATCTTCATTTACATGTGATTTCATCATACGTTCATAATAATACTCTGCTAGTTGAGATTTAATTTTCGTCATCATTCATAACTCTCATCATTTAATTTGACAAATAAATCATTCCAACAGCGGCTTCAATAACAAAAATCTATTTTTCATCTCAGCATGGGCCACCTTGTTTGATTGTCTTGGATGACTTGGCAGATTTCTGCGAGTGCGTTGACCTGACACTAAACTCCTCTCCAGAGCTAATCTGGGTGACTGTGTCGTCATCCTCTGGCTCTGAACTGTCCCAGTTTGACTCAGTCTCGGGAGACTGCGCTCGTCGGTCTTTGGCCTTTTGGGCAGCAATCTGAGTCAAGAAAAAAATGAAGATAAAAACAGCAATAACAGCATTTGTCCAACAGTCCAAGGCATATTACAATAATATATTATTTCTTCATTTTGTAAATCATTTACTACCTTTATGACTAATATCTGAAATCACAAATTAGTCAAGATTCCTGTCTTGCTCTATCTATTAAAAAAAAAGAAAAAAAGAAAAAAATATTATATCGTGCTTGTGGAGTGGATGGATTTCATATCACAATGCAGTGAATGCCATTCATAAATCACAATATTTGTTTGTTGTTAAATGTCTTTTAAACACCCTTGGTCTTATATAGATGAAATGTAGGCCACTATTTACTAAAATTGTAGGCCTAACCACAATGTACTGTAGATGATCTAACTAGTACTAAATTTTACTAGTCTAGTAGTATTGAGTTGGTGATAGAATTTTATACAGTTCAGGCCTACAAGTAGGAGGGAAGGCAAAAGGGGTTGTGCATTGGCCTGACGAGTTTCATCAGCCTTTATGGGTTTTTAAAGCAAAAAAGAAAGAAACTAGAAATGTCGCTATGGCGACTGATGCCTCCGCCATAATGCATTAGATTCTCCCAATAGGCGTATAGTACAATGTCTTCACAATGTGTGATCCAATGACAGTTTCACATAACTGGCAAAATATTGAAATGACAGGTTTGTCAGAAATGTCTTGAACTGGGTTTGCTTTAATTTTCTAAGAGTGCAGGTACACATATTTGGGGAATTGAGAATTTTTACTTGAATTCTGACAGACATTTTTATAAGTTTATGCATCTGAGTGATTTCCAAGGTATGAAGAAAGAGTGTAATGACGGTACAAAATGGATTTTTTTTTTTTTTTTTTTTTTTGGGGGGGGGGGGGGGGGCATTGAAACCTGGCCTTTGACCCTTAACCTTTGACTTTTGACCTTCTGGCTGGAAATTTCCCAGAGAATCTCCATTAGGTAATGCATGTATTAAGTTTTGAAATTAATAATGCAAGCATTGCATAGACTAGTATACGAGGGAAATAGTAAAATTTTGAGGAGTTGACCGTGACCTTTGACCCATGACCCCTAAATTCCCTAGATAATCCCTGCCAGTCAGTACATGCATATGTACCAAGTTCCACGAAGATACATTGAACCATTTGCGAGAAAAGCAATATTGCAACATTTTCACCTAACCTTTGACCTTTTGACCTTTGACCTTATGACATGAAACTCTCTCTGGAGAATCTTTACGCAGTAGTACATGTCCACACCAAGTTTCAAGAAAATACCTTTGGGCATTGCATAGATATGGGGAAAATTGCAACATTTGTAGCATTTGACCTTGACCTTTTGACCATTGACCTCTTGCCAATGTCACTAAAATTGACTCAACTAATTGTCCCATTATACATCATCCTTGGACCAAGTTTGGTGAAAGCTGCTTCATCCAGTTTTGAGTTATCACGTAAACAGATAAATTTTAGGATTTGACCTTGATCTTTGACCTTTGACCTCTGTCCGATTTTACTGAAAAACTAATCAAGTAATTGTCCCATTATACATCATCCTCCAACAAAGTTTGGTGAAATTTGCTCTATCCAGTCTTGAGTTATCGCGTAAACGGATACAATTTCATGATTTGACCTTGACCTTTGACCTTTGACCTTTGACCTTCAGCCGATTTCACCCAAAATCTAATCAAATAATTGCCCATCATACTTCATACTTGGACCAAGTTTGGCAAAATACCAGTAAATATCACTCAAGTTATCGCGTAAACGAAAGTGGACGGACGGACGGACGGACGTACGGACGTACGGACGGATGGACATACAGACATACGGACGGACGGACGGACGGACGGACGGACGGAAAACCCGAAAACATACTGCCTCCGGCACCACTTCGTGGCGGAGGCATAAAAAAAAAGTTTTATTGAGAGAATATTATGTTATTGTCAGTGTATAAGGGACAAGTTAGACATGTGGGTTGAGTGAATGCAGTGCAATTAGAGCACATCATTGAGAGTTTGAGGAAAATCGGACAATCTGTTCAAGAGTTATGAATTTTTGAAGTTTCTGCTCACTCAAGGCTGGATGAGAAGACTAGGATAGCTTGTGATGTCACACGAGTACAATGATATAAGAGAATAAAGAAAATTCAACATATTCTCACTTTTCTCGCATAACAAAAGAACACTTGACTTCTCTCTTTCAGAAGGCAGGGGGAATAATATTACCCTTAATGTCAGTAACAAGTCAAAGAAATGTCCACTTAATTCAAAAAGTAAATTTTTGTGAAATCTCTTTTTATTTTGTTTATATGGTTGTACACATAATCATGACATCATACACTACATGTATAGTAGTCTTCTCATCCAGCAGTGACTACGCAGATACTTTAAAAATTCATAACTTTTAAACGGATTGTCCAATTTTCCCCAAACTTTCACTGATGTGTTCTACTAATATTGACATTGCATTCACTCAATCCGCATGTATGAAGGTGGACTTGTCCTTCAGGACTTGTCCTTTAAGGATCAAGAGCAGTATAATCTTGACTGATTGACAGGCTCCGACATACATGTGCACCATCGTTCTGGAAAAGCAACTTTAGGTAACGTAAGTACTGGCAAGTAGATCTAAAAGGGACAGTATATAGTATTTGCTGAGGTGAGAATTCAGCTTTAAACTTTCTGCAAGATACTTAAAAACCACTTTATGAGAATTAATGACTGTTTATGTAGGTAACAGAGCATAATTATAAGTAAACTGCAAGGCAAATTCAAAGTTAACTTGTTGGTTTTTAAATGGCCGAGATATCGAAAATCTAACAAAGTAATCCTAATAAAACAAGGTAGGTCCCACCTTTTATTTTGATTGCTTGCTCTAAATTATATCTCAGCCATTTCAAAACCAATTCTCATCACATAAACTTTGAATTCATCTGATATCTTTAGTAGGCTCTCATATTGATTTTGTATTAGAAGTTTTTCATTAGAGGTTCTATTTCATCAGTAAAATTTCAAACCTGAAACCACATCTCAACCAAAGCTGTACCATCCATTTACCGTACGAAGCGGAAGTTTTTACCTCACCATAAGGAATACATCTGTACACTACTACCCATGAAAAAAAAACAAAAACAAAAATTCAAACTACATCTGTACTCAACAACACAATCTTATTGCAACAAAAACTTTACCATGATTCAACCTTTAGTAAAGGCTTTACTCATGGCCTGGCCGATTTGGGCCATTCAATTTGGTACAAATAATGTACATCATCATCACTGATCATGGATGGGTAGATCTAAATTAACAAGGAAAAGTAGAAATTACGCGGTGCGTAATATATGTCCCCGCCGGAAGTAGCATTTTGTAACAAAATGTGCAATAAAGGTAAAAAATCAAGGTCAAAGGTCAAAGAAGTCAAAGGTCAAAATTCTGTGTAGAAGTTTTGAAGCCCTCACCTAGTGCCATCACATAAAGCAAATGGAATCGAAATTGGGTTAGAAATGGCGAAGGAGTAGCATTTTGTAGCCAATGTACAATATAGGTCAAAAATCAAGGTCAAAGGTCAAAAAAGACAAAGGTCAAAATTCTGTGTAGAAGTTTTGAAGCCCTCACCTAGTGCTATCACATAAAGCAAACGGAATCGAAATCGGGTTAGAAATGGCGAAGGAGTAGCATTTTGTAGCAAAATGCACAATATGGGTCAAAAATCAAGGTCAAAGGTCAAAGAAGTCAAAGGTCAAAATTCTGTGTAGAAGTTTTGAAGCCCTCAACTAGTGCCATCATATAAAGCAAACGGAATCGAAATCGGGTTAAAACTGGCGAAGGAGTAGCATTTTGTAGCAAAATGTACAATATAGGTCAAAAATCAAGGTCAAAGGTCAAAGAAGTCAAAGGTCAAAATTCTGTGTAGAAGTTTTGAAGCCCTCACCTAGTGCCATCACATAAAGCAAACGGAATCAAAATCGGGTTAGAAATGGCGAAGGAGTAGCATTTTGTAGCAAAATGTACAATATAGGTCAAAAAATCAAGGTCAAAGGTCAAAGAAGTCAAAGGTCAAAATTCTGTGTAGAAGTTTTGAAGCCCTCACCTAGTGCCATCACATAGAGCAAACAGAATCGAAATCGGGTTAGAAATGGCGAAGGAGTAGCATTTTGTAGCAAAATGTACAATACAGGTCAAAGGTCAAGGTCAAAGGTCACGACTGAAATTCTGTGTAGCAGTTTCAAAGCTCCCATGTAGCGCTATCTTATAAAGCAAACAGAATCAAAATTGGCTCATAAATGACAGAGAAGTAGCAAATTGAAGATTTTGATCACACACGGACGCACACACGGACGGACACACGGACGGACGGACGGACGGACGGACACACGGACACACACACGTACGGAGCCCGTTTCATAGTCCCCTGCTCGAACTCGTTCGGCGGGGACAAAAATATGAAATAAACTAGAGATTGTAATTTGTCATTACTGACAAATTAAGGTGATCCGATTTTTTTTTAATCAATGATTCGAATCCTGATGACCATCATTACAGGTTTCATCTGTGTTTAGAGACATTGGCCGTGTGATGTTTGGATTCTCTTTAGAAAAGGAAGTCTGCCATCTTTGGTACCAAATTCTGTGTACACTAGATAACGAAGATACAGCAACAAATACATATGACCTTTGACCCACCTTTACACTCCCAAGATGGCATCTGAGGAAAAAGTGGTTATTTTGTGAAATGATTCTTGCGACATCGTCTATACGTGTGCAAAATATGGGAAAGATAGGACAGGTATTCACCAAGATACTAGATGAAAAATTTATGACCTTTGACCCTAATCTACATACCCAAGATGTTGTCAGATCAAGTAGTTGTTATTTTATGAAATAATGTACGTGACATGAACTAAACATGTGCCAAAGATGGGGGTGATAGGGCCTGTTTTTTTCTTGAGTTATTGCAAAGAAAGTTGCAGAAAGAAAGAAATTTATATGAAAATACATCGAAGATAAGCTTTCATTTCACCAAGTTTTTTGACGTGATGCCGACGTCATATGAAAAAGTGGAGGGCACACGTTCGATAGCCCAAAGTCTCAGCTACGACATATTAAAATCTGGGAGAAATTCACTGAAGGTTAAGTGAGCTAGGGCTCGATAAAGACAATCACGTCAATTTTCACATCTAGAAAAATTCTCTCCCATAGAGATAACACGTCATAGCGAAGATACAGAAAGATGTACATACATATGACCTTTGCCCCCACTTTGCACAGACAAGATGGCATCTGAGCAAAAAGTGGTTATTTTGTGAAATGATCCTTGTAATATGGTCTTTGCGTGTGCAAAATATGGGAAAGATAGAACAGGTATTCACCAAGATACAGGATGAAACATTTATGACCTTTGACCCTAATTTACATACCGAAGATGGTGTCTGCTCAAGTAGACTTTGTTATTTTATGAAATAATGTACGTGACATGAACTAAACATGTGCCAAAGATGGGGGTGATAGGGCCTGTTTTTCTTGAGTTATTGCAAAGAAAGTTGCAGAAAGAAAGAAATATCTCAATACATCGAAAATATTAAGCTTGAATTTCAACCCAAATTTTTGACGTGATCCCGACATCGTATGAAAAAATGAAGGGCACACTAACGGTAGCGTAAAGTCTCAGCTAGAACATATTAAAATCTGGGAGAAATTCACCGAAGGGTAAGTGAGCTAGTGCTCGAGAAAGATAGTCGTGTCAATTTTCATTTCCAGAAAAACTGCACTCCCATAGAGATAACACGTAAACTGGTCAAATTTGACAAGATTACTTTCAATCCATTTTTACGAGGTGATGCTGATATCCAATCAAAGTTTTGCAATTTAATGTTTGAAAGAACATTAAATAAACTACAACATACTGAAATCTGGGTGAAAATTGATAAAGGATTTATATAAGATACGCTTGACTAAACTTGAAATTTGATGACGTCATTTTGAAAATTTACTTTTTTTACTTTATTAAGAAATTTGATATCTTTTAATCATTTTGCCAGCATTGCCACCCCATGAAATGACATGTACAACTCATCAGCTTTCAAAACATGTAAAGAAAATGGGGGGTCACCGTCCATCCTGACGAGTAAAATCGGATTTAAAATTGGCGGTTTTTTGACATAGTTGCACTGTATATCGCCATTGACGCGCGCGCGGAATTTCAACTTTGACGGGCCCGTATGACGTCATATTGAGTCGGATTGACTTGAAACTTGGTAGAAATATTCCTTGACATTTCAGACATCCGATCCGTGTGAAAAAACGGGATATTTTTGTCGCATATTTATGAGCTTTGCGTGCGTATATGCGCGCGCGCGCGTACGCGTCTGTCGATTTTTTATGAAATACTCCAAATGACCTGAAACGTGTGCAAAACAATTTTGAGCTCGATTGGAGCATGTTAAAATTTCAACGCGCGCGTACGCGCTCGTTTACCAGGATCGTGATCATATTTTATGAGATATATCGATAGAACTTGACTTGAACTATATGATATGTAAATTTTATTGAGAAATTCCATTCCATTAATGAGATACGAATGTGAACGTGATTTCAGATAATGACGTCATAGTGACGTCATGGTTGTCTGATCACAATGATACATTAGATCTGTCGTCCTTATGACGTGATACATATATGGTGTAAGTTTAAAAGAGATAGGTGAATGACTTTTTGAGTTAACCGCTGCACAACATTTGAGGAGAAAGAAATATTACAAAGAAGAAAGATTCAGTACAGATACAATAGGTGATCCGAGAGGATACTCGGATCACCAGCGACCCCATACGGACAAATACGTACCGTGTGGCGTGAAGGCGAGGCCATACTCATGACATGACTATGAGTCATAGTGAAGCTTACTCAAGTTACTGAAGACAAGTGAAGAAGGTTTGAAAGTTTGAACAGGCAGGCCGGATGACTTGTCATATTGAGTGGTAGCAGCCTAACAAGTTAGGGCCTACGCGCTGGATGTTTAACGTTCTTATCGTGTTTATCCTACTCACCTAGGCTCTATCGGCTAATCTAGATTTCTACATAGGCCTACATACGTACAGGCTACATAAACACACCCACACACACACCCACACACACGTGTGCGCGCGCACACACACACACACACACACACAACACACACACACACACACACACACACACACACAACAGCATGGCACAGGCACTCAAAACAATGGCTGACAAAATTTTGAAAGCCTGGGACTGAGCTCAATTTCTTTCCCCGGTCCACGTCCAGTCCATCGGCATCGCGTACGTCGGTTCATTCGGGCATCTAGTCTAGTACTAGTATGCAGAAATTCTTCTCCAGAACATAAAATCTCAATGTTTTACAGAAAGTAAAGCAAGCATCTTACGATTTTCTTGGCATTCAACTTGAAGTCATCCATTGTGATTTGATTGTGAATGTTGGAGAACGATCACCTAAATGTCCTTAGCAATGAATAAAACGTCACTAAGCACTGAGCTAGCTAGCTGTGTCGGATCGCTGAAATTTTCGCGTACAGATACTTTCGCGAATTGCTACTTGGCGGACATTTTCGCGTGTTGTTAATTTCGCGGTAGCGAGGGTCTTATTTATTCACGCGTTGTTATTTTCGCGTGTTGTATTTTCGCGGTTCAAAAAAAAAAAGGCGATTCGCGAAATTCGCGAAAATACAACCACCGCGAAAATTTCAGCTCGTACAGACCAAAGAGATTTTCTCCTCCCCATCACTAGAGGGCGAACTCTACAATGGAGTCAGTGATTTCATGGGAGCCGCCATTGTTCCACTTAGTAATGGCGGACTTTGCGTACTAAGCAAAATGGTACCTACCTACTACATTTCTACAGCGCTTTATTACGCGAACTTCTAAACTTTTACGCGAGTACGCACTTGATTTTGGCTGCTCCTCGGTTGTTTGTTTGCTAGCGTGTTAGCACGAGGGGTGAGCCTACCGCTCCGTTGCCATCCAGTGCTCATTGCGCTCACATAACAATAGTACAGGGCGTATGATGACTCCGCCCTCTAGCAGTCACTGCGGAAACTCTTTGGTACAGACAGAGAAAAAAAAGGCCGAAAAAACGGCTTAGTATATGAAAATGGGGAATAGCATACACAAAATACATGTCATAATTACCCTAAATATACGTTCCTCCCAGATCGGTGTGTTCATTTTCGGGTAGGTGGTACAGGAATGAAAAATTTGCGTATAAATTCGTCACTTCAATGGTCGTAAATCGCTGGTGGTATGTGAACAAACTGGCAGCTCTGTGAGCGGTACACGATTCCGAAGCACTTATCTTGGTGCTTCTCAGGCGTGCACTTACGTGTTATATCCACTGCATACCTGTACCCTGTACGCGCGCAGTACCAACAGGGTGATGGTGCTGTGTTGCCGTCTTAACGTACGCATACTGATCGCAATGACACAATGCGGCCAGCGCAGCATGTACAGTTTAGCGGCAGTGTCTAGGGTACTCTTGGGGCGAGGCAGGCCAGGGTCGTCGTCGTGTTCTCACGCACGTTACACATACATACACAACGTGCATGCGCATGCGAAAGTACACATGCTATTTGCTAGCTGTTGAGAGTCAGCTGTGTGGTGCTCTGTGTCGAACTCCAAAAATGGGCGTGGAAGAAGCAATGGTAATTTTCTTTCGTTGTCGTAAACCTAATCGCCTCATTGTTAATTGCAGTTTGGTTAATTTCTGTCACAGATACAACGTGGGTAAAGAGCTCATGATGAGGGATATAAATTACTCATATAACTTTGCAGTCAACAGTGCAGTGCAAGGTCGCTCGTTCGATCTCACTGCTTGCTGTGAGAGACCTGACCTCTCAGTCTCGGCTGCATTTAATATCCCCGCATCGCGGGGTAACAAAACCATGCTGCATGCTAGATGCTGCTATGCTGATGCGATGGCCCATATTGCCATAATATGGCCCATGGTTTCATTTGTAATGTCCTGCTCAAAAAGAGGGTAGGGCGTAGGTACAATCCATAGGAGCCCCTGTGCAGTGGTAGTAGTGTCATACAGTACATTATTAATATTGGTGACTGTAGTTTCAAGTTTATTTTACAGCAGCTCGTAAATCGGGCTCAGGAATTTTTTGATTGTATGGACATGGGCGCCTTTTATTACGTTACTACTACTAGACTCTAACAAGCTAGTATGCTTACTCGTACCACTACCATGTTGAAGTCCACTCGGTGGTTTATAGGCCTATGCAATGTCCCCGTTTTGGTAATCATGTAGAAATGCACACCTACCGTTCGCTTCGCCGTTGTCAATCAAATTTTGTACAGCTATTGGAGATGCTAAATTTAACCATATCAGAAAGTTTTGTGGAATTAGAAAGCCGAAAAGGTAAGAAAAATGAGAAATCGGAGTTGAAAAGCACGTCGGTCTCGGGAAGTAAGAAAGTAGTGCACCGCCAATTCGCAGAGAACGATTATAATAATCGATTCTGGTAGTCTCTAATTAGCCACTTACTACAATATCGAACTTGACTCGTGCAATACGTGTAGCCCCTACTTTCTTTTTTCGTATTTTTTTCCCTTATTGTTAGCTCACCTGAGTCGAAGGCTCAAGTGAGCTTTTGTGATAGTTCTTTGTTTTCATTGCCACTATCATGATTATCACTATTCAAATTATATGATTATTCATACCAGGATTAAGACATCGATCCTTTCTTTAAAAATTGTGGCAAGTATTGATTTTATCATGACAAAAGTTGATAATAATCATTCAATTTCAATAGTGACGAAGGGAATAGAATGAGGTTGAAGGAAAAGTGAAAGAAAAAGGTTAGGCTATATTAGGAGGGAGAGAGAAAGAGAGAGAAAAGAATGAGAAGGAAGTTGAATTCTAAAGGAGATTTGTTTCTAGTAATCTACATAATTTATAGGCCTAATTCAATAAATTAATGAGAATAGTATTACAAAAAGCGTATTTTATACAATCATGTATTGATATTGTGGACTTCTCATAAAGTGCTCATTTTACCTAAAAAGAAACAGAATATTAAAATTGAAATGGTAATAATACGTATGCCTTTGATTGATAGTTCGACTTATAGTAGAAAGTAAATGTTTTAATGATAGTATTTATTTTTCCATTTCATTTTTTTAATTATGTATACATCGCAAAAACTGTAACCCCAGTATTTGGTTTTGTTATGTATTAAAAATCCATTTTATTGTGCAATATTCATGATGGATATTTTAATTCCCATGTTTTCATATATCTTTTACTACTTTGTACACATATTATTGCAATATTCATGATGGATATTTTAATTCCCATGTTTTCATATATCTTTTACTACTTTGTACACATATTATCCGTCCATCATTTAGTCAGCAAAAAATGTTGACAGATTTATAGTCACACGCAGGAAAAAATGAACTAAAACAATAACAAACAGACGCATCAAGATCACTTTCTATCTTCCACATTTTACTGTCGAGCCGACGTAATTATTTTGGTTAAACACCAAACTAGCGGCTGTATCACAGACTACAACGATCGATTATCATCGTTATATCGCTTTTCTACATAATCGATCATCCATCATGCTACGCTGACGACAGAGCCATCGATCGGCGTACTTTTGAGTCAAAATTCGCTACTTTTCTTCTGTAATTGACTATGAAATTTCTTGAAACCGTCAGATATGGTCCATCTTGACATTTCTGATAGCCACAAGAAGTTTTCATTGACAAATTTAGGAAGGAAATGGTAGGTGTGCATGGTGTGCATTTCTACATGATTACCCATGTTTTTATCGCCTGCTTTGATTTTCAGTGCACACTGTTCAAAACGTCGGCACAGAGTGGTCAGACTGAGACAGTCAGAGCTGAGCGTAGCTAGCCTAGTAGTAGCAAGCTACTTTTACGATGTCATGGTTAATTACCTTGATGTCTACATCCAGGCCAGGTTCTGAATTGGAAAGTGCCTAACCGTAACCGCCAGTCAGAGTAGACTACTGCTCGGGGCCCAGGGTGACCCCAAGGCCAAGTGTCAGGGGCCAGGGGAGGGGACCAATAAGGAGCCCAATTTTTCACATTTTCACTTCAGCCTTGGGTCTCGGTGGTAATTCACAGTATCCACAGGTTTCCCCTACTACTCCTAGTAATTTACTACAGGGGCGACTAGATAGTAGGGTCTAGGGTACTAGCATAATTTGCATAGATAATATATTTCCAGTTTCACCATGAGTCATGACCATGTCGACCAGCCAAGAGCAAAACAGCCGCCAATACAATTATTGAATTAATGCTGTCCTGTTAGTGGTTCTTGGCCATTCAAAGCCACCATACCCTGGTGATGCTAGCAATAGCTCGCTAAATTCAGTAGGGAGTGCATGTATACCACTGGGTGATATTACCAGGCGAATACATGCATGACGATGATGCTATATGGTACAAATTGTAATGCTTTTTGTGATTGTACTAGCTATTATTCAAAGGGTGTGTACAGTTCTGGTTGAGGTGAGGATTTAGCTTTTAAAGTTTTGGGAGATATTCAGAAACAGCTCTATGAGATGTAAGAGAACATGCAAGGGGTATCTAAAGTCTATTTTGATGAAAATCGGGTTTGAAATGCCTGAGATATATCCAAAAACAAGGTGAAACAAAGAGATCCTAATAAAAGGCATGGCCTGTGGCCTTGTATTATTGTCACTTTTTTGGATATCTCAGCTGTTTGAAAACCAATTTTCATCAAATAAACATGGAATCCTTCTTAAAATTCATGCTCTTTCATATGTCATAAGAGGTTTCTCATTATCTCACTTAGGAATGTACATTGTACGAAACATTAATCCCCACCTCAAATAGTATTGTATAGTCCCTTTTAGCGATCGATCGAAGAGCGAGTCTCTATAATATTTTCGGGTGCACCCAGCATTATGGCTGTGAATTCCTTTTTGACTGCTAAAATGAGCTGTAATGATGGCGCTGAGAAGCTGAAACATGCAAAAATACTGATTGTCAATGTTACCACTACCTGGTACGTCATTTGAATGATCAAAGTGTATAGTTTGGGGGTCACTCATAAAACTTCCATCTGCCCAGAGACTCCAACTCTCCCGTTTTCGAGGGGAGATCTCCAGCCGAAAACCAATTTTTGCAAAATCTCCCATTCTCCCGCTTGAGATTTAATTTCTCCCGCCCTGGCTCTGTGTCTCCCGATGGAAAGGATTTCTTACTTATTGCTATTGTATGTTGAAAAAATAATCCTTAGATAGCACCAGAGAGCATCTAGAACCCTAGGAACTTCGCGCTTCACACACATCAACTTGGAGTCTCCCGTTTGCTAGGGAGTTCAGGCAGGAGAATCTCCAGATCAGAAGGTGCTTTGGGTTGGAGTCTCTGTCTGCCCTGAAACTCTAGGATTGCCCACTGGGTGCTCTCACTGGAACGGTTGTAAAATGTGCAGTGCACTGAAAGGAGACAGGACTGGCAAGATTGGCTTCACAAGTTTGCAAAATACAACAGCTGATGAAATATTCAATTATTCTTCCATTCAATTCAGTTAAATTCAATTCCATACATGCATACAAGCATACAAGTAGCATTGTACCTGTACACAACAGTTGTAGATCTATGCCAATAAGATTAAAGGACAAGTTCACCTTCATAAACATAAGGATTAAGAAAATGTAGCAATATTAGTAGAACACATCATTGAAAGTTTGAGGAAAATCGGACAATCCGTTCAAAAGTTATGAATGTTTGAAGTTTTTGTGCAGTAACCGCTGGATGAGAAGACTACTGCAGTGCACGATGTCACATGCGTACAACAATATAAGGAAAATATAAAGAAAATTTCACAAAATTTCATCTTTTGAAAAAAGTACACATTCCCTTGACTCGTTACCGACATATGTCATGGGTAATATTATTCCCCCTACCTTTAGCAAGAGGCAAGTCAAATGCTCTTTTATTATGCGAAAAAATTTAAAATATGTTGAATTTTACTTACATTTTCTTCATACTGTTGTACTCATATGACATCACAAGCTGTGGTAGTCTCCTCGTCCAGCAGTTCCAACACAAAAAGTTAAAAGATTCATAACTTTTGCATCGATTGTCCAATTTTCCTCAAACTTTCACTGAAATGTGTTCTACTAAATATTGCTGCATTTTCTCAATCCTTATGTTTATGAGGTGAACTTGTCCTTTAAGTTCTGGCCCAAACCACCTGTCTGTAGTGTGAATAGTGCATGGCGATGTTCCTAGGAGATGACCAGTTGGAACACACAAACACACATGCATGTATTGTAGTTGATTGTCCTAGATATTTAAAAGCCTTTTCAGGAAATGGATTGATTATACTGGGTCAGCTGCCAAACAAGGTGACCTTCAGACAGTCTGTTCTTGCCTTACTTGTGGTATGTTGTTTTGGACTTGTCTTTCTTCGTGTTGTTATAGCACCTGGCAGGTTTTCAGATACTGATTCTATGATTTTTCAGGTCTGTCAAACAGAGAACTATTTTGATCTCTCTTTAGATCTCTTTTTTCTTTTTTTTTCCTTTTTTTTTGTAAGACACCAGTATGCATGATAGATTCTTTTCACAGAGCTACCAAGTCTCACGCATTCTGCGTGAGACTCAAGCATTTACAATTAGGGGCCATCTCACGATCTCACGCATGGCACCCATTTTTCTCATGCATCGGGCGAAGTCTGCAACTTGGGCCTGTAATAATGAGCATAGCTCAAAAAATAAAAGTGATAGTTGCAACTGAAGGTATATTTCCTTTTTGTCTTTCAAAATAAGTAAGAAATAATCACTTAAGTATTATGCACCTGATCGCATCATTAAGAGGTCTAACCGCTAGAAATTAAAAAGGCTCCCTAACCGTGGGAGGCTTCAGGGAGGAAAACCCCTCCCACACCCTCGCTCAGCGCGCACATTCGCGCGCCGAGATGCCGAGTCATGAAAATCTCACTCATAACTTTTTTTTTTAACTTGGCACCCCTGTTTTCATAGTAAATTGCATTAACTAGAGAGAGAAAAAAAGTAGAACTGTGCAATTCAGTTCATGTTATGTGCTTGTCTACATGAAAATTGGCTGTGTCTACCATCTCCAAGAAAAAAAAAGTGCATTATGCATTGGTGCATTATGCTTTTTGTCAATGTAAAGTTATGTTTGCATTCATTCATTTAAATATTTGACTACATTTGCAGAAGGTTTTGTGTGCTAATTCATATGTTAAATATTTCATCAACAATTACAAATGTCATTCTGAATATGAGTTGTTATTGTTGCCTATTGTTGCCATGGTCTTTAGAAGGTACATGTGCGTGCATGCTGAAAGGAAAAGTTTCCCCAAACCAAATACAATTTGATTGAGTGAATGCAGCAATATTATAGTAGTCCTAACAGGTTAGTGAATTTTTGAGGAAGTTCTGACCATCTGTCCAAAAGTTATGATTTTTTTTTTTTTTTTGTTTTGTTTCTGTGCTATTTTGTACCATCACTGGATGAGAATACTGCAACAGTTTGTGTTGTTGCTGCAAAACAACATTATCAAGAAAATATGAAGGACTTTACTGCAGCATTTCATTTTTCTAGCATGGCAAAAGAGCAGCTGACCTTCAATTGTACCTCTTTATTGTACCTCTTTCAGAAAGCAGGGAGAATAATTTTACCCTTATCATTTACCCCTATGTCTGTAACAAATCACAAGAGTGTCTATTTTCCATAAAACCTGAAAATTTGTGGAAGGCTGCTTTATAACATTTTTACCTCCGCCAAGATGGAGGTTATGTTTTCATTACCGTTGGTTTGTTCGTTAGTTCATTTGTTCGTGTGCAAAATAACTCAAAAAGTAGTTAACAGATTGGGATGAAACTTGCAAGAAAGGTTTAGAATGACACAAGTAAGATACGATTAACTTTTGGTACATGTAGTGATCTGATAATTTTGGGGGAATTTATGAACGATTTTTGATATTTTGGCAGGTAGGGTCAATGAACTTGGGAGTTCAGGCTGCGCGTATTTGAGGTTTGCATGCGCGCACTAAGGTGCGTGCTCTAGTTTCTGCTAGGGCGAGGCGCGCTGTGCAGCTGAGGGTTTATGACGTAACAAAGGCTTCTATACTAGTATTGGGAAATCGGGCAGCTTTCAGCACACAGTACAGTACGTACAATTTATGTTTGGAAATCACTGATCTCTGTTGAAGAACAAGATCAGTGCGGATGGAAATGGGCTGCATGCTTGGAGGAGGTCTGAGCTCTCAGAGTGCTTCTCTAGTCTTTATATTGTTCTGCAGTGACGTCAAGAACTCTTCCATTGTTCTAATTCAGCTTTGGCACCACCAAAGCTTTACAGATTCATAACTTTTGAACAGATTGTTTTATTTTCCTCAAACTTTCACTGTCATGTTCTACAGATACTGTATTCTGATATTGTTGCATCCACTCAATCCACATGTATGTGTACATTGTACATTATGTACAGTGTGTAGGTCCCTACATATTAATATTGTGTATTTGAGAAAACTTCCCCTTGATAATGAAGTGAATGTTGTACAGAGTCTACGTATTACACAAGCATTCTGGTAGAAAGTTATGTTTTGTTTTGTTTTGTTATTTTTTTTAATAGAAACTGAGGCAACCATAAAAAAAAAAAATAATTCAAAATAATTCACTTCAGTTCTTCACTTCTTCTGTCATTTTCTTTCTTTGTATTCCCCTCCCTTTCAACCCCGCCCCCTTGGCTCCTTGTCTAATGATGCTGCCGTCCTATTGGTCCAAATCGCTGGTTCCCGCCCCGCCTCATCCCCACTCCGCACAATGATCATCCCATGCTCCTTGCACTGTAAATACATAGAAGGTAACACACTGTAACACACTAAACTCTGATTTGTTTAATACTCATTAGTGATGTTCCTCTTTGATATTGAAAGCCTTCCAAATTTATGACTAAAGATCTGTCACATAATTATATGTGGCACAATTTCCATATTTTAGCTCAAATTGTAATCATGCGGATTTAACCTGCGCTATCACAGATTTAGTGTACATGTACATGCTCCAATAAACTAGTCATTATGTTGAAGAACCTGAAAAGAACTACCGGTACTCAAATGTACATCCTGTAGCATGTTTGTGAAAACATTTTGAAACTCATGCCCTCTTTGAAAGTCTTCCAATTTTTTGGCTAAATCTTTGCTAAAAAAGTGTTCGGGTTCCACATTTAATCTCAAAATGCCTATTAATACACTGATTTAGCCAGCATTTTGAAATTTACAGAGCTCTCCAATAAAATGGAGTCGGTATAAATGGAAGAACCTGAAAAGGAAATTCTTCAAATTCATCCTGTTGTGTCTTCAGGGCACTGGTACTCTTGCAGAGGACTTTTTACAGGAAAAGGGTTTGATATTTGTCAAATCTCATTGGCGATTAAAAGTGGAATATTGTTATTTTCTGAAGGGGAAGAAATAGTACCAGTGGTTGTACTCCTTATAGCTTGAAATGTTGTCTCCTAGCTTTGACAAGAGAATTTTGTTTGATTGAAGTTGATTGAAAAGTGCTGTGATGATTAATACAGTTCTACAAGTATTTTTCTTTCTTTTTACCAAACATAGAGGATCTTTGATCTCAAGCGTTGAACTGTTTCTGACATTTGATCACTTAAATGCCAAATAACACTTGAATAACCTTTTTTGAACAACTGGAAAGCGTTTTTGAAGAGGGCTGTCCCTGTTACGAGAATTTAGACACCAAGGTTTATTGTTATTATTGTGTCAATTGTTGTTGTACAATTTGTATCAAGGCAGCATAATTTGTACAGATAAAAAAATACAAAAGAATTCCGACCTTCTGGACTGAAAGGGAAAGGCTAGTATGACCAAGCGTTGTGGGACCGGACAGGTTTTGGGACCGGACGCATATTGTAAGTGCGTCTGTGAAATGAAAATGACGCACCCAGGAATTCTCACGCCGTTTTCAGAGTACAGTATGTTGTCTAGTATATGAGGAGTAAGTCTTGAGGTAAAGAAGGGTGCATAGGTAAGTTTTCACGCGCGAACTTAAGACGTTAAGTGTCCGGAAACACAACCCCCCATCATACTAGAGTTGTGTGTGTACACAACATTATGTAGCATCCTTGCCCAGGTATGAAAAGATAATGTCACAGAAATGATTTGTAGTACTGGTAAGCTTTGGGATGTCCTTGGCTGTTGGTCAGTGGAGGCAAACCAGTGCCAAGGATATATTCATATCAAAGTGATGGCATGTAAAAATGCCGGGGGGGGGGGGGGGGGATATCTTTTGTTTCAGCAGATTTTGCAGCCGTGTACATTGTAGCACTTATGTCCCACAAGACAGCATTCAACCAGCATTCAGTCAGATTTATTTCTTGCACAAATCAAATGCTAGTTTTGCAGTGCTTGCCCACGTGTGTGCACATTACCAATACATTTGCATGGATGTCAGTTAGGATCTTGAGACAGTAGAGACCCTTGGTCTATCATAGACATGGTTCCGATGACGTCATCAAGCCCTGGCTCAACTTGGCAAAGGGCAAAATCTGCAACTACATTGTAGCGTCAAATCCTATGCCCCTACATCCTGTGCAATTTAATCGGGCCAGTCAGACAGGCAGGTAGAACTATGACCTCTGCTATTATCATACACACACAATTTGTTTTTGCCCCCAGGCAACACATTTTTTTGGTTGTTTTTTTTTTTTACGTCACGGAACCTCATCTATTGGTTGCTGTGTTACTCAGTAGGAGAACATACACTTGTACTGGGCCCTACACAGAGTGTGCAAATTTGTCATCTTTTCCCCATCATATAACTGCATTTTACTATCATAGCCGCGATGTGATATATATTTTGCCATCATTTACATCATTGGGACTGTATACTATCAGTGCAAAATCTAAGATTTTGAGGGTGTTGGAAGGTGAAATTGTGACATACAATGTAAGCCGGTCTTTGTGTCCTTACATATAGTGGGCAGAGCAGTCTAAACGTTTGCCAGTTGAACGCGAGTTTAATCACACTATTCAATACATCCATCCCCTGTAACCATATTGCTCTTAAATAGCATAAATGAAGACTCTAAAAAGATCACCTACAGATTTTTACTACATTGTACTCTCTGTATATGTAGATCATCAGGCATCTTTTCATGCTAACCATCACTTTGTTTGCTTCTCTATTACATGATATGCCATACATGTTCCAAAAAAGAAAAAATACTCGTAGAGATGATTCAAAAGCTGCAGCTTTTGATGTATCTCTGAGATATACAGCATGTTTGATAATTCTAAGATTTTATGGCTTCTACATGTAAAGGTGAACAATTGTAGGTGTTAACATGGAAACTGATTCCTCCAAGCAATCAGTGTTCAGACCCCGTCGTGGGAAGAGGTGTTATTATTGGTGTCATGAGTCCAAACAGGGCTTGAAAAGATCCAGTGACAGTTTCTGGCGACGTATGCATTACTGTGACATTATAGATGACTTTAGTATACGTGTACGTCCATAGGTGTAAGGTTTTTGGGTGCATGAAAACACAGAAGAAAAAGTGCTGGTTGTTTGCCATGCACCAAACAGGGTAGATACCCTACAGTTGTACACGTCATATTCTTATACAATTGTGTAACCTTTTGTTTTCTAAATTTTGTTACTTAATACATAATGTACACAAATTACTTTTCAGAGGGTGCTTCAATTTTATAAAAGGAAATACAGTACAATTTAAAATGACTCAGGAAAAAAAAAAATGTTTATTCTTCAAACTGCCTGTAATAGATTGTTTTGTGTGAATTACGTGTACAGTGTATGTATCTTGCCATTCAAGAACATACATATTTTTTTTTATGTGTGTGAGGCATGGATCTACAATAAGCCAGTTCGTACATTCTGCTTTGCGCATGAGCAGAAAAAGGTCATTGGTACCAAAACGGCCATCCTGACAGCGTTTTGCTATTTAATCTTTATTTGCCTGCTTGGATTTTAACACCCAAACATCCTTGAATCACCTGTTTGTTTGTTTTTTGTTTGTTTGTTTGTTTGTTTGTTTCATTGTTTTTTACTGTTTGTTGATTTTGACATTTGGGAAAAGCCAGCTGTCATGTGGAGTGTTATCATCTGAATGCTTGTTTCATACATGTGAATCATGTCACAAAGTACATTGTAAAGTAAAGCACTGATCGTACAGCAGTACAATTCTCGACTAGACAGACACACTTTGTGTCTTTTTAGAATTCAGATACATGCGCATACTCAGTGCTTTTCAGAAATATCACAATATTTCGTGGATGACAATTGTACAGTGTACCAAGTGAATTACTGCCGTGTCTATTTCTGTAGTATTTCTCCGATGAAAATAGTGCCAACATATTACTGTGGAATTTATATCATTTTGATTCTGAAGTGCATGCACCTTCTGATGTGTTTGAAAGTCAAATGAATTCTTGTAGTGTAATCAACTTTCAGTGTTTTGTGTCAGCTTTGTGTGTGTGCAGTGTAGGATGTTTTGCTCACATTTTCACCTTGACTTTGAAGTGTTGGAAAGTCCAGTGTGCAGTGTAGTGTACATGTACATGTACATGTAACCACCTTGGTGTTTATTGTGTGTTCTGTGTACAGTTTGGTGTGCCCGTCGTGGTGGGCATCGGTGCTATCATCCTAACCATCGTGGTGGGAAGATACTTCTTTGGCCAGAAGAAGCCAAAGGGGCCACCCAAAACCCTCATCGACGCAGACACCAAGATTCCTCTTCAGCTTGTTGACCGGGAGGTAAGACATGTTTCTTAGCATTCTTCATCTGCATTAATTATACAAGCCCTTTATACTTGAGAGGATTTGATATTTGTGAATTTTGCAAATAACTGTTGGGCCGCGAATAAACAACACTCAAAAATGTTGCCACCTGATCTTGATCATCTTCCCTTATACTAGTATACTTGGCGTGATAGTATCAACATGCTCATTTTGCGGCATTTGGCACTTTTGAGTGCGACGAAACCATGGCCACAGCTGCAAGATATGCTTCTCATCAACATACCTCAAGTGTGGAGAGTTTTATAGTGATCTTGGTTTCTGTGAAATGACAGAGTGAATGGACAGGCCTTAGTGCACTTTACAATGTAGGATAGCCTCGGTGCCAGATGGTGAAAGCAACATCTCACAAAAATGTCTGTTATCTCATTCGCAAAAATATCTGTATGCGAATATAACTGACAGCTTTTACAGTACATGTCTGTCACTACTGTCAGTATACAAGAAGAGCTTTTACATGTCAATTTAATATAAAAGTCTCTATTAAGTGGTGTATGGTGTCAGCCAAGAGATGATTAAACCAGTGCGTTTGTCTTCTGCTATAAAACCCCACTAAAGTTGAAGTAACTAAACAGGGCAATAAGTCTTGATTGATTGATCATCATCAGATTTATCATGATCTTTACTTTTTGTAATGTCCTGTACTTTCCCTGTGTGTGTTGCGTGTATCCAGGAAATCAGTCCTGACACAAGGCGCTTCCGGTTTGCTCTGCCAACCAAAGACCACATCCTAGGACTTCCAACAGGTGAGGAACCTTAAATTTGCACTCCATCTCGCCCCCCTTCCATTGTCCCTGCCCCTCTTCTAGTCCCCACCCCCTCCCCCCATCGTCCCCATCCCCCTTCCAGCGTTCCCTCTGCCTAAGAGAGAATTCATGGATTGGCAATGATAATGATCAAAGTATTGAAATATAGAAATTACTGGTCAAAAACAGACATTACTTGTCAATCGTCTTGACGCTTGATTACGTTTTAAATAAGATGGACAGTCCTATCTGTAATATGCCCCACTTCATCAGGAATTTATGTGGGGGAATGATAATAACTTTAAAACTACTGGAAATGAGACATCAGCTATATTCAGTCTTGACCTCTAATAAGGGTTTAGATAAATGCACTCATCTTAATGTTGACCCCCTACATCATTGGAAATGAAGGGGATTTATGGTTTGATGCTAATGATGTTGACTTTGAAACTACTGGTAGAGGGAAATGCATCATCTCTGTCAAATCATGATACTTACGAGCGTACGAGCTGTACAGTGTTTTTAGCTCACCTGAGCCAAAGGCTCAAGTGAGCTATTGCGATCGCCCTTCGTCCGGCGTCCGTCGTGCGTCGTGCGTCGTGCGTCGTCCGTCGTCCGTCGTCCGTCGTCCGTCGTGCGTCGTGCGTAAACTTTTTACATTTTCATCTTCTTCTTGAAAACCCCAAGACCGATTTTCATCAAACTTGGCAGGTAGCATCCCTAGGGGGTTAGGAACTCAATTTGTTAAAATGGGCACCATGCCCCACCCAGGGGGCCCCCAGGGGGGCCCAAACCCCCCAAAATTAAGGAATCTGTAAAAATCTTCTTCTCTAGAACCAGAAGTGATAGAGCTAAGTTAATACTATGAGTTAGTACATTGATGACTGTAGTTTCAAGTTTGTTCATGGCAGAATCAGGGGTGCCCCCCTTGGGACCCAGGGGAGGGGGGTGGGGAAGGGTTCTAATGGGGCCTAAATTGTACATTTTCATCGTCTTCTTGAGAACCCCATGACCCATTTTCACCAAACTTGGCAGGTAGCATCCCTAGGGGGTTAGGAAATCAATTTGTGAAAATGGGCACCATGCCCCTCCCAGGGGGCCCCCAGGGGGCCCAAACCCCCCAAAATTAAGGAATATCCGCAAAAATCTTCTTCTCTAGAACCAGAAGTGATAGAGCTAAGTTAATACTATGAGTTAGTACATTGATAACTGTAGTTTCAAGTTTGTTCATGGCAGAATCAGGGGTGCCCCCCTTGGGACCCAGGGGAGGGAGGGGGTGAGGAGGGGTCCTAATGGGGCCTAAATTGTACATTTTTATCTTCTTCTTGAGAACCCCATGACCTATTTTCACCAAACTTGGCAGGTAGCATCCCTAGGGGGTTAGGATCTCAATTTGTTAAAATGGGCACCATGCCCCACCCAGGGGGCCCCCAGGGGTCCCAAATCCCCCAAATGAAGGAATCTTTATAAATCTTCTCTAGAATCAGAAGTTATATATAGAGCTGAGATAATACTATGAGTGAGTACATTAATGACTGTAGTTTCAAGTTTGTTCATAGGAGATCCAGGGGTGCCCCTCTTGGGTAGGGGGGGGGGGGGGGGGGTGGTGGTTGGAAGGGTCCAAATGGGGGCCTGAATTGTACATTTTCATCTTCTTCCTGAAAACCTCATGATGGATTTTTGTCAAACTTGGCAGGTAGCATCCCTAGGGGGTCAGGATCTCAATTTATCAAAATGGGCACCATGCCCCACCCAGAGGGCCCCAGGGGGCCCCCAATCCCCCCAAATTAAGGAATCTTAAAAAAATTGGGCCCTTATTGTACATTTTCATCTTCTACTTGAGAATGCCTGGTCAAATTTTGGTAGAGCTGTGAATAATTTAGATTAGTGACTGCGTGAAAGGTGAACTTGCGATACTCAGGTTAGCGCTAGACCCGCGGGTCTCTTGTTTCATCTAGTACTGTTTGTGCTACTACTACCGCCATTTCGCTACTATTTGGGAGCAAACATCTATGGTGTCTATATTCAGTGGTACGTAATGTTTGCCTCGTCCCTCTATCAACCCTTCCTATTCCACTCCTTATAGGTCAACACATCTACCTGACGACCCGCGTGGACGGCAAGCTGGTGGTCAGGCCCTACACTCCGGTCAGCAGTGATGACGACAAGGGCTACGTCGATCTCGTCATCAAGGTAAGAATAAAGTCATGGCACTGGTCATCGGTCATCAAATCAAGATGATAAAGCATTGGCTATCAGATGACGGGGCAGCATCAGATTGATGATTGCAATCAAACTGTTTTATACTCACTGCCTATAGAGGGCGGACTCTGTAAATGTCTGTGATCTCAAGAAAACTTAAAGTTGCCTGTCTTTTGTAATTACTATACTTTGCTCTGCTCTCATGTTCTCCGAGCACTCACAGAACAGTTGTACAGGGCATACTTGAACTTTTGAACTATATGCGAGTCAATACTCCTTGACTCCTCATTGGCTTCAGTGATATACATATGTATCACTTGGTCTGCACTCACTTCGTCTAGTACCAATTTAATCTCAGCCCACTTGGTATATTCTGTTTCATCTACAACAGTTCACCTAATCACCATAGTCTGATTGCCACTTAGCCTCATTACATGTACCTGTTGGTCTACTTCCAGATGGGCTATGCCCATTTTGTCTAATGCCCACATTTTATTACACAAAATAGGGGGGGGGGGGGAAATAGGGGACAAAACTGCAGTTAGACCATCTGATCATTAGATGAATGATAATTAGCCATAGGCCTTCTGGGCATTCAACAAAATTGATAGTAGACCAAATGGAGAAGTGGGAACTGGGAGGTAGACCTTCTGATATTAGGCCAAGGGGCAATAGGCCTTTGCTCAGTGTACACACAGAGCAGTTTACAAGGCGAATTGCAAGTAAGCACACCAGTACCTACGTATGCAGTTAGCATAATTTCTTTGATTGTAATAAACCAAAACCAGAGCTGCCACATGTCCCAGATTCTGCAAGAAGATCCCAGAAAAATTGATTAAATCTTTACAGCTATACAAAAAAAAAAAAAAAATCCTCTCCTGATCTTGAAATTATTATAGCATATATTTAAATTTGGTAACATACAAGTATCCCCTTCCCACAGTCCCCCTTCCCATTCAGCTTTGTGGAACCCTAAATGAGATTTGATTATTTAAAGTAATAAAGTCAAAAGTAAATTTTTAAACTAAGTGGAAACTTGTATGCGTAACAAACAATAGTATTCAAAATGAAGAACTCAAGCTAGATAGTCTGACAAGTTTATAGGGAATTTTAAAATCTTTGCTCTTGTTTAGCATGTTTAATGGCAGATTTCAGTGACTCTTTATATTTACATGAAGAAATCAGTACAAAGTAAAAAGGAAAATCGACTAGAGTTGTACAGTTCATGTAATTTGAAGATTTGATTCAGATACTGTTGAATACACCATGCATTTTGCAGGTCTTTATTTTTCGCAAATTTAGGAAATCAGGTGCCAACATGAATAAGACTGGCACATGCACATTTCTCTGTCCGCAGCTTTACTTCATGACTGCAAATCTAAACACTTGCAAAGCTTTTGGGATGTCCAGATTTGCACACACTTTACTCGCAAAATATACAACATATAAAGCACCATTATCATCTTTTTCATCCAAGGTGTACTTCAAGAATGTCCACCCCAAGTTTCCGGAGGGAGGCAAGATGTCTCAATATTTGGAGGCTCTTCCCATCATGGACGCCATCGACTTCCGTGGTCCTAGCGGTCTCCTGGTCTACGATGGCAGAGGTAATGGGGCCATTCCCTGCCGGGCTAGACTTCTGAAAGACCACGAAAATTGACAGATCTCTCAATGATCTGCGGGGTCTTAACGATTGCTGTCTGATGTTTCGGTGAATCTTGTGGTCTCTGTGATCTAAAAAAATTTAAAGGATTCAAAATTCAAAATAATCTTTCTTGAAAAAGACCTTTCAGTGGTGTTGAAACAGTGGAATAACATTAAGAGATCCATACAAATTTCATACTTGCCAACTAATAAGATTTTATCAGATTCAGTAAGATTTTTTACATTAAAAATAGCAAAATAAGATTTTCTGTCAGAGAAAAGATTAAAAAAAAAATATTTAGATATACCTTTCATGTGTATTTTCTGAAGATTTGACTGAAAGTAAGATTTTTAACTTCAGTTTGCATATAAAATAAGATTTTTGCAATCTACTAGTAAGATATTTCATCTTGAAATGTTGGCAGGTATGAAATTTGAATGATTGCATTCACCCTAGCCACCTACGACTCTAGACTATAATGCCACTCGGTTTCAGTCACATCTGCAAATTCAGAATGCACTTTTAAGACAATTTTGGAACATGGAAATTGTCCTCAATTGTTACAATATGTTATCTGAGTACATGTATTTTCTATTAGTGCTGCAATATAGTTGTACCATGTATAGCAGATCCCAATGCATGCTAATAATGAAAAGTGGTAATGATACAGATTTCTTTTTTTTTTTTAGTTTAAATATTTAAAGACTCCAATTTCCCGAAGTTCAACAAAAGCTGCTGTGAGACTGTGTTTTCCTTAAGGACATCGATATTGGAGTAATGAGGGAAATGTTTATTTTGAGAAGTGTTGATAGGGATAACATTGTGTTTAGAAAGAAAACAGTGGGATGATAACAGTGTGATGCGAGCTACATAGGTCGCATGGCCAGGGTGGCTTCCCGGAGGTACCTCTGTGATCACTGCTATGTAAGGCCTAGCTACCAAAGATAGCTACCAAAGATAGCCAGAACTTTTTGATATACGTCATGGGCTCAGTTTTCTTTAGAGATCCATTAGTTATACTTTGTTTAGAGATCTGTTCACATTAAATCACACTGGGTGATTTGGTTGGTGATCCCTTGGTCTTTATTTGGTTAACCAATACACCACTTTAATTCAATGAAAAGGGTACAACTTTCGCTTCTTGATTTCTTGACCAAAAACAAAAATTAGATGAAGATTTTATTAAGTTTAGGGACTTTGGGTGTGTACATCAGTTCATAAATCATATGTATGTTTGTCATGACTGTTGATATTGCTGTTTGGTAAATACCTAAAACCTAACAGTTTTACAATCTTATACTTAATGTCCATTCTTGACGAGGCTTCTTCCAGTGCTCCGATATATAACGAGGAAGTTGTGACCAAGCAATTTTCCTTGTTATAGCCGATATCTCTTGACTTAAAGAAGTATGTTTGGAAGGAACTTTGGGACCTCGAAAGTTTCCTTGTTATAAGCAATAGCTTGTTACAGCAGTGTTCGTTATACCTAGTTTCTCCTGTATAATGTATGAAATAGATTATACCCATATGCATTGAAGCAATTTTGGAGTGGACTTGTAGTTAGAATACATGGTTGGTTCGCAACTGGTCCAGGAAATGGATTGAATTAGTGTTGAAATTTCTGGAATAAGGAAACACAGGAAGATGTAATTACTGTATACGCTATATATTTCGCGGGGGTTTAATTTTCGCGAATTTCGCGAGTCGGGAGCTTTTCGCGAAATTAACAACACGCGAAAATATTACCTTCCAAAATGAATCCCTTGCCTTGATGATACGAACATTTCAGTACTAGTACAGTATACCATGTCACGGCTTACCGAACAGACCATACTGGCTAAGCTTGTTTTGAATACGCACGTCCACGTCTACTTACGAATACTGTAGAGAGCCAATCCATTATCGCAAGGAGACCACTCGTCAGAAATATAGCGCGATGGACTTAAGCACTTCAAAAATGTTGAATTCTAACTTACTAGTTCGCAGAGTTTGGTAAGTTTTTTTCATGCAGTGTATAACTAGTATCATTCCTTTGCTAGTAAGTTGAAAATTCACACTTTCTTTGCCACTTCATATTTTCTCTGGTCCCCCAATCGCGAATTTAACCACTCGCGAAAATGTGTGACAGCGGCAATCCGCGAAAATTTATGTACGCGAAAATTATAGCGTATACAGTTAGCCTTCGAGTTGAGGCCATGTAGGAAGGAATAGTTTCCTAATTCTTTGTTCCCTTTTCCGCCACATCCAGGCACATTCAGCATCAGACCGGATAAGAAGTCACCCCCAGTGAAGAAGACTGCCAAGAATATTGGCATGATTGCCGGAGGAACAGGTATGTAAAGCAGTGAAACACGCATCATCTGTGAGTCGCTTCTCAATTTACTGAGGCCATCACATTCAAGTGACGACTGATTCAAAATCTTTCCTATAAAGCCATTCATGCATGCATGAGTGAGAATTATATTTCATGCCAGCACACTGTTTTGTGCACTATTTATTCAAATTTCTTTTCTTTTCTTTTCTTTTTTTAGCAGCCATGAACCAACTTGAAATGCCTTCTTTGGAACTCACCTCAATTATGTATGAAAGAATAAAGTAGAATGGAGTCAAAAGGGGTCTGAGCTTTCGATCCTAGCAGAATCTTCTTGTCTGAGGCAAAATGGCAAACAGGCAGGGAAAGCAATCACATGATACTTCACACAACAAAAACAGTCAGGGACAGGCTAGGAACACAGAACAAAGAAAACAAAAGGAGAGGGTAGGATGTCATGGGCAAGGAGCCCAACAGGGAGTGAGGGGATTAGAGCAGGAGGGTGGACAGACAAAAGGCAGAGGAGGGTCAGTAATGATCCTGAGGACCTGGAGGGGGGGACCATCGAAGGAAAATGATGAATAGGGAGGCAACATCAAACAAGATAAGGAACAACAGAGGGATTAAGAAAGGAAACTAGTGAAATGGCAACAGCAAAGGGAAGGGGGGGGGGGGGCCTGAGCAAACAGCGAGCCCTAATAAGGTGTACCAAGAGGAGGCAACTAAATGAAAGTGAGAGTCTAAAAACAAATGCAAGTAATCAAACATATCAAAATATGAATACAGAATAATAATACTAATAATGATAATGATATTGATGAAAGAAATTAAAATGATAATAATTAAAGCACATATGGGAAAGGGGGGGGGGGGGGGGGGGAGAGACACAGAATCCAAGGGGAAAAGAAAGGTAAATTTAGATAGGCATGCATAAATGGACATAATAAGCACAAATATGTATGATACACAAACAAAAACAAAAGAATAAAGTAGAAATAAATAGCTGTCAGAAAAAAAAAAACTGCCTATAATGCACTAGTAGCGAACTAGTGGAGTAAAATAGAGTCGAAGGGGGCCTAAGCTTTCTAGCGGTATCTTTGTCAGAGGCAGAAAGGCCTTACTTTGGGGATCATTTATACATCTGGTAAAAGATTCTACTGGAATGAAAAAGACATTTTGGAAAAATTCAAACTGAGTTTTTCTACAGTAAATAATACCTTTCCGTTTTATAGTGAAACTAAGTACCTGTGTGGATATAATTTGTGCCGTAGACCTTTGACCTTTTTGCTGTTAACCTTTGACCTTTCTGCTGACCTTTGACCAGGAATTACACCCATGCTCCAGCTGATCCGCCACGTCTTCAAAGACAGCGACGATGAGAGTAACCTATGGCTCCTCTTTGCTAATCAGGTGGGTTATCAGACTCATGGGTGAGCTTGGGTGTGTCCATCTTCTGGATGGAATAAAGAGATGTTACTTGAGATATGAATATGAATAGATTGATAGATAAATAGATAGATAGATGGAATAAAGAGACTTTACTTGAGATATGAATATTAATAGATTGATAGGTAAATAGATAGATAGATAGATAGATAGATAGATAGATAGATAGATAGATAGATAGATAGATAGATAGATCGATAGATATAGATAGATAGATAGATAGATGGAAAGATAGATAAATAGATAGACAGACAGTCAGATAGATAGATAGATAGATTTGCGAGATTCCAACTTCACTGACAACAATGCTTTGCATTCGCTTGGTCTTCATTCTTTCATGGAAGTGAGATGGTAACCTGAGAGCCAGAAGGGCACTATCACATTCTAAAGGGCTTTTTACACTTGTAAATTTTTGCTTAGCCCCGGACCAACGGTGGGGCTAAGGGGGGGCCTTAGCCCCACCGTTGGTACGGGACTATCCTTAGCCCACTTTCTGTTTACACTCGTTTTTGCCAAAGTGGGCTAGCCCCACCGATAGTACGGTACTATCTGGCCCTGCAAAATAGCAGGGGTTAGCACCGCAATTGCGGTGCCAAGCAAGTGAGTGTAAACAGAACGAAAAAATAATCCTGGGCTAAGCGACGGAGACGAAGTCCGACCCTCACTGACCAATTAGAAACGAGGTAATCAAGTGCTGCCGGTGCGTGCGTGTACGTGTACAGTACACAGCGTAATTATGAATATTCATGTGGTTTGGAAAGTCCGGGGCTAAGAAATACGAGTGTAAAAAGGTCAGTTTTCTCCTTAGCCCCAGACAAGAGATAGTACGGGACTAATTGGCGAGTGTAAAAAGCTGAAAAAATTGGTACGGGACTAACGATAGTCCTGGGTCAGAGAAAGTCCGGGGTTAAGAAACACAAGTGTAAAAAGCCCTTAAGATTAGAGTGAAAATAAAAACAATTTTTTTTTTTAATTAAAGAAAGAGTCTATATTATCAAAAATGGGGAAGTTTAAAGGTGTTGCTCCAAATACAGGATAAATAGCACCCTTAGGCTTTGATTTTTATCATTTTACAAAAAATGAAAATAATTTATTAATCAGACACAATTATGCAGAGGAGATCAAATTCTACAACATCATACCAATAACTCAATACCCCCAAATTGCAAAAAAGCCCTTTTGGTTGTCAGCAGACGTGATGACAAAACTATAGGGCGTCAAGTGTCGCATGGCCTATTTCATTATGGGATCAGTCATTTTATCGATGAAATGTGATTTCGTCAATTAAATATTGTCATTTCGTCAGTGAAATGTCATTTCGTTACAAACAAAATGTAGTCATTTCGTAATGAAATATTGTCCTCATTCTTTGTCTGTCCAATTTGTCTCTTTCTGTCCTTTTCATGCTCAGACGGAGCAAGACATCCTGCTGCGCAAGGAGCTGGAGGAGGTAAAGGAGGATCAGCCAGACCGCTTCCACCTCTGGTACACCCTGGACCGGCCCCAGGAAGGTGAGGAATGGGGGGGGGGGGGGGGGGGGGGATGAGGAGGGCGGAGCTTGGTTCTGATCACATTAATTTTTTGTTTGGAAGATATGAGTGCATCAGAGGGAATAATAATAATAATAATGATAAGGTGAAGGAGGATCAGCCAGACCGCTTCCACCTCTGGTATACCCTGGACCGGCCCCAGGAAGGTGAGGGGGGGGGGGGGGGGATGAGGAGGGTCTTCGATTGGAAGATATGAGTGCATTACAGGGAATGATTTTCCTGGTGCTGTACGAGCTTAAATTTTCGCGTACAGATATTTTCGTGAATTGCTACTTGGAGGACATCTTCGCGTTTGTTAATTTCGCGGTTGCGATGGTCTAACTGAACTTAGTTATTCACCCGTTGTTATTATCGCGTGTTCTTATTTTCACGGTTCAAAGCTGATTCGCGAAATTCGCAAAACTAAAATAAAACCACCATGACAATTTCAGCTCGTACAGTATCGCATTGCAATTTGCTATGCATTTTTACACCACTTCTACACAAGCTATCTTTTGTGTAGCAGTTTCCTTCCATAGAAGTGTACAGGATCCCATATAAATTGTTGTTCATTAGCTAAAAACTGTGAATTAAATTCTAGTAGAAAAGTTATTCCCTGCATCATGAGTATCCATGTAAGAGGTAAATTGATTTATGCCCGAATTTGTTCGGGGAAACTCATGTTGTTGGGAACTTAACTACGTAAATAGAAGAGATTGCATACATAAGACTTGAGAAATGGAGTTGGCTTTCCGATTCTTCCTAAACATTCGGTGATGATGCAACCCTACTACTGTTCAGGTGTCAAAGAAATGACATGTGTGCTGTTGATTACCAGCATAGTTTCTTGTAGGTTGTTAAAAGTGTAAACCAGTAGAAAACTTGTCTGGTAAAAGACAACATCGCTCCATCTCTTTGGGATAAATGACAAGTGTTTTCTTCTTTGTTTGAAACTTTGATATTGTAAAACATATACAATGTAGAATTTGTATGATTTTAGTGAAAGTTTCTTCTTTCTGTTTCTTTCATATGACTCTGTATCAACAAAATCAACCTGAGTATGGATGATTTAACTCCTGTTACAACGACATTCTCCGGATTGGCAGTTTCTTTTTTTCTTTCTTTCTTTTGTTCTATGAAAATTTTGTTATAGCGAAAGAGATGTACACATATGTAATTTTGGGACATAAATTTTTACTTCCTTCTATCTGACAATGCGTTATAACTGTGTTCGTTGTAACAGAAGTGCACTTTATAATAAATTCTTCTTAGAGTTCTGTCTGTGCAGGTGCTAATCTCCCCCCCCCCCCCCCCCCCTTACTCTCGTCCAATCACACTTAGGCTGGGAGTACAGCTCTGGGTTTGTCAACGAGGAGATGCTGAAAGCCCACATGCCGCCGCCCGGCGACGACACGCTCATCCTCATGTGTGGCCCGCCTCCGATGATCGACTACGCCTGCATGCCCAACCTGGAGAAGCTGGGCTACACCAAGGAGATGAGGTTTGCCTACTAAGAAGGCCTTGTTCATTGCGTGCCTGACCACACCCTGCCCCACCCTGCCCCGCCCTGCACCGCCCATGTTCCTATGGTGGTAGAAGATGCCCTGGAGGGCAAGGGGTCTGTTTTATATCATTATAGGAGAGTTCCCTTTACAGTGGAGTTTGCCTTGGTATATTCATTTTGAGAGAGGTACTGGACAGGCAACATCCTGTTCTGAAGGAGTTCTTCTTCCCTACAACTTTAAAGACCCGGTACCATTGGGATGCCATGGAGTGGGAGACTTGCCCAGCTCGGATATAATAGAGAACTCCCTTTATGAATTGCATCTAGCTTTATCACAGATTTTTCTACAGTATGTCCAAAAAAAAAAAAAAAAGATTGTTATTGGTTTTTTTGCATGATAACTTCAAATATGATTTAACTGTCTGAATGCTATATCAAGGTCTAAAAATATAACATGTTACCTATATTTTGCAGAAAACCCCATTCAGTTTGGTTAAGTGGTCACAGAGAAATGTGAATCGCTGTGAAGCGTGTTGTGGATGTGATTCTTCCAAGTTTAGCACTTTGATGCTTTTGGAACTGCATATTAATGTGTGAACACAAAGGGCAGAGCTTGGAGGGAAGGGATTCCTGACTTGATCAAATAGATCCTAATTTCTCTTTGACCACTGAAGAAATTGGATGGGGTTTTCAGCAAGATATGGGTAATAAGTTATAGTCTCATACCCTGAAATTTTAATTGAATTGTTTCACTATTTTTAAAGTTATCATTGCGGAGGGTCCTGTTGTAATTTTTTTGGGACATGTGGTATGTCCCTGTTAGCAAACACACAGCCAAAAAACAATCTTGACTGGAGTTGACCATTACAAATGAGTGTAGTCCTTTATGCACATATTCGCTGATGAGCTCTATTCATGGTTTTCCAATGTTCCCTGATGGGAAATCGTATGAAGATCAATTCAGTCACACCACCCACGTTTCCTTTCGCTACCAAGTCTTAAAAGTTTAGAGGATATTTCGTCGGCTGAGAATGATAAGGGCGTTAAGTTGCCACTAAACCCATAGTGTTCATGACCACTAAGCACCCTTCTCATTCTCAACAGACAATTTGACAGTGCAGTTGAGTTTTTAGATTAAAAAGTCAAGACTTCTGTACTTTTCATGCCATAAGAAAAAGGATTGAGAACACTTTCATGAATTCAAAGTTTTGAGTGCCTCGTCCTTTCACCTTCAGAGTGATTTGTTTCATTTTGTTTGTTTTTTATTGTAGAACTACTGACTTACTACATGTGTGAAATGTTGGTATATTGTTTGCGAGATAAGGCAGCATGGTCTCAGAGCTACAGAAAGCTTCTGTCTTTTCAATATCTCATGCAGTGATTATAAAGAAGAGCTCTACATGTAGCTTTAAACTGGAATGTATTCTTCTATTCACCTTGTTTTGCTCCTGGGTACCATCAAGATGATAAGAATCAAAGTTTTCCTACATTGGCCTCCCTATGCATTTCATAGGAGTGTTGAAAAATGTTGTGTATCTAAGCAACAGACTGCTATACTGTATGCACCATTTATCTTGAAGGATTGTATTTTTGCAAATTTCATAAAAGTTGGGTATTATTCCTGGAATTTAAGATTGTACGAAAACATTAACTCTGATCCCAGCATGAATGCAAATTGTTGTGAAGTCATGACTCACTAAAAGAATAAATTCATTAAAGGGTGTGTACAGGTCTGGTCGAGGTGAGGATTTAGCATTTAACGTTTTGCGAGATATTAAAAATCCACTCTATGAGATGTCAAAGATCATGCAATTCTATGAGGTATCAAAAGTTTATTTGATGAAAATCGGTTTTGAAATGGCTGAGATATCCAAAAACAAGATGAAACAAAGAGACCTTAATGAAGTTGTGGCCTGTCGCCTTTTATTATTATCACTTTTTTTGGATATCTCAGCCATTTGAAAACCAATTTTCATCAAATAAACGTTGAATCCTTCTTAAAATTACATGCTCTTTCATATTTCATAAGAGGTTTCTCATTAGCTCACTTACGAATGTTCAAGACATGAATCCCCACCTCAGCCAGTACTGTACAGTCCCTTTAAATATATGGCGTATAAGTACTTTTGATCCTCCCTGAGTTATATCACAAAATGTAGAGTGTGAGGTTGAGGAAATATCTCAAGTGAAATACATGCACATCTCAATTAACATGAGTAACCAAAATTGCACAAAACTTATATAAATCTCTGTTGTACTGTCATATAAAGCTATTAATTTGGAGAATAGCTAGTATAGCTTTCCAGACTTTCTCTGGTAGATGGAGTAAACATGTAGAAGGAAGCATACCAATGTTTAAAATGTTTGTATTTCAGGCTGCGGGACCCTAAATTTTAAACAAGGATTTGTGGTTTCAGCCGTTTTAGGGAGTGTTGGCCTACTACAGGCAGTTTGGGGCCTTTCAGTGACTCCATTGTACTATCATTGAAAGGAACACGGTATTAACAGAGGAATGTAATAATATACTCCACTAACCCCCACCACTTATACTGAACAGGATGTGCAAAAAGTGTACCAGTCTTGGCTGTATTTTAGACAAATGATTTAAATATGTTTTTTCTTGTCGACTCAATGTTGTTTGTAAAATGCATTACAGTAGGACATTGATTATCCACCCACGGCGGGTATCTGCAAAATCATCGATTTGGCCGGATAATTGAGGTCCTACTGTATCCGGTTGTGAAATTTTGTGTGTCAAGCAATAATTTAAAGTTTTGTATTGAACCTTGTTTTTGTGTTTTCACTAAATGATACGAAAGAGATGAGTATGAGTATGAGTTGGTTTTGTAAAAGGTGCACGTAGAGAGTACAAAAAGATGCTGTAGTCTTGGATTCAGGCACATATGAAGATTTCAGTCATTCTGAAGAAATGGAAAATATGTTAATGGTGTGCAAATGATGTGACTTTCTGAAAGAATTCATAGTGTTAAAACAGTGGATGTCAGTGAATTTCAACTCTTTGGAGAGATGAAAAACTGCATAAAATAATTATCTGATCATTATCATTTTATTTGAAACAGCAAAGAAGTTACAATCAGGCTGTACAAAACCACATTGATTTCAAGGTATTGAGTCAGATTATTTAATATTTGTGTCTTTGATCAGCCAATTAGAAAAATAATTTATCACAACACCTGCACGTGATACTGAGTTTTTATATGGTTTCAAGTTTCCAGAAATGATCCATGAGGGAGTGTTACAAACTTTGCCCTCACAAAAAGAACTTGTTCTAGAAATCAAATTTCTACATAGATATGTTCTACATAAATGTGTCTGTAATTGTCTAGGGTACCGTATATAAAGTGAATGTGGATAATGCAAATCATGATAAATTCACGGCATGAAATTTTTGCGAATTGTCACTGGCATTCAATGCATGTAGTGTAGAAAAGAACTTTCGTGTGCGTGTGCAGGGCTCACAATTTTGATGCATCAAACATCATTAAACCGTAGTTTTGTTGAATGAAATTTAATGTAAGCTGTAAGTTTACTGTAGACGTAGTAAATTTCAAGGTTGATATTGTTTTCATCGTTGATGAATTTCTGTACTCATTATCACAGTTCAGATGGAGGGATCATGTAATAAAAGTAAGGTACATGGGAAGTTGTTGTCTTTGTTGTTTCTTTGTTTTTCTGCCTAGCTTTGTCTTGTGGCGTCAAAGACTTCGAGACTACTACTATTATTATTATTATTATTATTGTTATTATTATTATTATTAATATCGTTGGTTGAGAATGATAAGGGCGTTCAGTTGCCTCAAAACCCATATTGTTCAAGACCACTTAACGCCCTTCTCATTCTCAACAGACGATATTATTATTATTTTCTTATTTGTTTATATTGTAATTATTTATTTTTCAGCATGTGAAGTAGCTGGGGAGAAATTCACGTTTAATACTGATACACATAAATTTACCTTTTTAAAATGAAGTCAAAAGTAGGAGTTACTGTACATCCAGGTGCTGGCATGACACAAGCCCAACACCTTCAGATCACACAGGCCACAAGTCATGCAGCCCACTTGGTATGCCTCTCATGACTCATACTGCTACCATTTACAGAATTGTGACTGTATGATATTTCAGTGCAAAATCTTAATTTTTGAGGTTGTTGGCAGATGAGATGAATAGTCTGACAGCAAAACATCAAGAATGTTATGATCTAGATGATTCAGTTACCAAAAGCATGTGGCATCTTTTTACGCTAATCATTACTTCAGTCGCATCTTCATCATACCATGCGAATACTCACACAATAATGATACGACAGCCTCGTACAGCTTACCATGTTGTCATCACTGAACCAAATTTGGATTTAATGAAAGCAGCAACATTATTAGCACATATCAGTGAAAGTTTTAGGAAAATTGGACAATCGGTGCAAAAGTTTTGAATTTTTAAAGTTTTCTTGTTGGAACCACTGGATGAGGAAACTACTGTAGGATAGGTTTCTACAGCATGGGTGCGTCCACTGATGCAACTTCTAATTTAGCCTACACAGTATAGCCTACTCTCGCAAATCACAAAAATCACTACTTCGACTGGAAGATGTAGATAATAATAATAATAATAATAGTGACCTCTTATAAAGATACTTGTACTTCCCTTTTCTCTTTTTTTTTTTTCTGATAGATGGCAAACTAGAAAGCCAGTTTTCTGCGATACTGGTTTATTTCTCATCTAAAACACAAATGAATAACAACAAGCAAACAAAAATTGTCTACTTTTCTTGCACCCAATTTCATAAAAGTTGATATGATAGCTAATTGGAATGGCAGTTGCCGTGGTGATGGCAAGAATCTGGAACAGCCTCCTGATTGGCTGTTCTATGAGAATATTAAGTTCCAACTGCAGCACGAGTTGCTATCGGGGCCACGTACGTCATGTAGGCCCTACATGGTTGGGTTTATAGTGACCTCGTCTACAGCCGCTATGTCTATTTTCCAATTGGTCTACTGGCATATCGTCTATTACCGATTCGTCTAATACCCATTTGGTCTACAACTCGTTTTGTCCAGTACCCATATTGTCTAATAGTCACTTTGCCCACTACCCGTACTGTCTAATACCCAACTCGTCTAAGGAGCATTTCGTCTACAAAACAATTGATCTAACAGCGAAATCGTCTACACTCACAATGTCTATTTGCCATGTCGTCTAATATCTATTTTGTCTACTACTAGTTAGTCTACTCCTACCTCGTCTACAAGTCATTTAGTCTACATTCACTTTGTCTAGTTATCATATCGTCCAACCCTTAGTTTGTCCATACCCAATATGGTCTATACCCATCTGGTCTACTCCCAACTCGTCTACTCCCAATTGGTCTACTCCCAACTGGTCTACTACCAACTGGTCTACTCCCAATTGGTCTACTCCCAACTGGTCTACTCCCAACTGGTCTACTCCCAATTGGTCTACTCCCAACTTGTCTACTCCCAATTGGTCTATACTCGTCTTGATACCCAATTGGTGTACTCCCAACTGATATAGTTTTACTCTCAACAATTTACCCAAACTGATCATTTCCATCTGGTCATGCTAATAATGAATATACCACTTTGTATAGTGTCCAGTCCGTCTCACTGTCATGAACTATTCATATTAAACCCTGCCCTTGATTAGCACAAAAATCAATATTAGACTATTCTAGTTGTTAATTATTCCGTACATGCTGAATATAAAGACATACTAATCAATGGTGAGACATGACTATCCAGTCTACATTTTGGCCGTAAAATAACTAAATAATGATAAACTAGCTCAGTTACAATACTCCATCACAAACGAATTGTCAGTCATACGAAACAGAATTACATTTCGACCGACCACTCCAGTCCACCCGTACCTCCGTGGGCATGCATGCAGCGATCTTGGCGGATCCCGAATGAGGAATTATCCAGTACGAGTGTAATTTGATTTTCATTTCGTTTGGTACACTAGTGAAGGTACTAACGATCCGCGCGATGTGGGCGTGTACTAGTAGTTGGATGGATTGACACCGGATGCTCGCGTATACTAGTACTGTGTTGCATTTAACCGTTTACATACATCAGTACGTGGCAGACAGAATCTCAAAGAATACTGATAATGTACTTCTAATGTGTTCCTTTTCATTTTTACCATACTTATGATTGTGTATCACTGTCAAAGTTGAATGGATGGAGTGTTGAAGTTTGGACATATAAATGCTGCATGATTGCTTCTGATATAAATTACACATCCACCACAAAAATAACACAGCAAGTTTGTCACACTGTGACATTATCTTTTTTTCCTTAAAAAATGTCATAATTAGAACATAAAAATTTAAACCAAATGGGGGCACCAAGAGCGTTCAAACCTATTTCACTGGGAAAAAAGAAACTGGATGAACAATAAAAGACTATAACTAGTAGTAGACCAGTTGGGAGTAGACGAGTTGGCAGTAGACGAGTTGGCAGTAGACAAGTTGGGTGTAGACCAGTTGGTGTAGACTAGTTGGGAGTAGACGAGTTGGGAGTAGACCACTTGGGTGTAGACCAATTGGGAGTAGACCAATTGGGAGTAGACGAGTTGGGAGTAGACCAATTGGGTGTAGACTAGTTGGGATTAGACCAATTGGGAGTAGACCAGTTGGCAGTAGACCAGTTGGGAGTAGACTGACTGGTTATTAGACTAATTGACTATTAGACAATGAGTTGTAGACCAATTGGCTATTAGACAAAATGAGCTGTAGACTATTTTATTCATAGACCTTATGATTAATAGACGAAATGGTCAATAGACATAATGGGTGTTAGACGAAATGTGACTTAGACAAATTGGACATTAGATAAAATGGCTAGTAGACGAAATGACAATTAGACTAATTGGCATATAGACAAAATGGTTGGTAGACGAGTTGGTAGTAGACGAAGTGGGTTTAGACGAGATGGCATTAGACTCATGGTTGTACCCCGAGTTCGCAGACACAAACCCTTGTTGTTCTAAAGGAGTCTGCGCCAAGACTACATGTACTCACCCGCTGGGACCGCAGACTCATACGACCAACGAGGGTTTGTGCCTGCAAACCACTTGAACTTCAAGCAACACAACCTATACTTATTTACCATCTTCTGGACTTTTCTCTACATTATGCTAATCACCTAATTATACCTATGATGTTTTACGAACCGGTGTTTGTAAAAATAGATTCCTGTTGACTCCATTTCTTGAATAGTCTAAAGTAGCCTAGGGGAGACTGGGGTAATTTGGCCCCCTTTTTCATGTTTTCTTTTAATACAATTTAATAGAAAGTTCAATAATATTCTAATTAAGCAAATATACAGTCAATGAATATACCTATAATATCCAAAAGAAAGTATAAACCTGAAACTTTCCGTTTGCATATTAATTACAATTAAGTTAATGACTTTGTGGGGCCATACTTTCCCCGTGGGTTGGGGTATTTGTGGCCCCTCTTTATATAAAGATATAATGAATAAAATAATTCATAGAGTGAGAGTAATACACTATGAACTACATGAGAGCATGTAAAGGAATGATTTCCTAATCATAGCAGGCCTCATTTATCCATTTAAATTGATGTAGATAGTCAAGTTCATCCAACTTCAACTAATTCACAATTGGTCCTGATATGCTGGACAACAGAAAATTGTGATCTAAACATGATACATAAACAATGAATAAATATGAAAGTCAATTCCACAACATATGGCTGATTATCAAAACCAATGACTCTAAAGGTTCCAAAGGCTTAACAGGCTTTTCAGCCCCATTTTCTTCACTTTTGAAGCATTATGGCATCTGTCATATCGTAATTATTTGAATATAAAAAGTGTAAGTCAGAGTCTATCATTTGTTGAGATTTGGCCTTGGGTTTTGTGGCAAGATGACCTTGAGAGATGGAGTCCTTTACCTGAAAATATCCAAATCAAAGCTGCAATGATAATATAATTACACAGTATGCTCATTTGATAAATCCCAGTAATGAACCATGTTAATTGTGATTTTAAACTAGATCTTTGATTTTCTTGCATATATCCATAAATGTTCATAGCAAAACAATGCTTTTCTATGGGGGGCCACAATTACCCCGAAGGGCATGTCTGAAACAATGGCCCTTTGTTCCAAGAATAGATAAAAGATTTTATGATTTGCTTCATAATCACTTTGGACAAGGTTCGTCACTATGAAATAACATTATGAAAAAGAATTTGGAAACGAATAGAAGATGTGACACTTAATTTAATAAAGTGAAGAGTTCACTTTTTACTTAGTGATTTTGACATGCACTGACAAAACAGGTCATCCTATCAAGATGCTAATTGTTAAATGAATGGATGTTGGAGCATAATAGTGGTAAGAAGTGACCTTCCACATACCACAGCTATAAGCTATTTCAACAGATAGAAGATGGTTTAATTATACATTTTAATATGTTGAGGGGCCATAATTACCCCGGGGCCACAATTACCCCAGTCTCCCCTATATGAGTCTTTACATAAATCTCAGAATTGATATCCAGAGTCACTCATAATCTATGTACTTCGGGATTTCATCGACATACTTTCAAATCCATTTCTTGAAGTCTCTAGCTCGTACGGACGAAAAGTCTTTCAAAGACTTCCATGACTCAGCGAGAACCCTGGTCTACATAGAACACTCAAAAGGCCAGTTTGCATTGTGCACAGTAATTAGCTGAATGAGCTAAATTAGAAATAGTTCCCGTACGATGATGCAAGGATTATTGCCAAGTAACCAGCGTACAATTTACTTGAGTACCCGTATTTAACACACACTCACACACATTTTTTTTTTTCAGGTCATTATGCAAAATGAGAATCTGAATATAAGAACGACCCAAGTCCATTGAAGACCATTTCGAGTAAACTTCAAAAAAAAAAAAATTCATATCGTTTTCATTTGCCCAATAATATTCTGTTTAACAAGGCAACATTGTATATATGTACAAATTAGAACATATATCATTATGACAATTAACATTTACTTTAATTGTGGAGAGGCCATTTTGTGTGAAGGACTTGGGTCGTTCTTTGAATCATATATATGGACTTAGGTCGTTCTTTGAATCATGGATTTGGGTCGTTCTTACATGATATTCTGCTATAGAGATAAGAGAAGGATGAGAGAGGGCGCTATAATATGTATGAAAAATGACCCAAGTCCTTCATTCTTACATATAATTATTCATATAAGATTTAACTCATTCATTTCAGGCATTTCCGGGGGTAATTAGTATTTATCATTTAAAGATGAGTCCATGCATGCATAAGCTACAAAATCCCGTTAACATTGGCCAAAAATTGGACCTGGGTCGTTCTTATATTCAGGTCTTCATGGTGCGCTGTACCATCTATGGACTATTTTTACATCATATTCAAATGATACTTTTTAGACATTTTTTTTTTTTTTTTTTTGCATATTATAAAAATCGAAAACTCTTAACAACTAAAGAGTTCATAGTCCTGCTCAGAGTTCGTTGGTCCTGGCATACTGCCTTCGGCAAAGGTTTCAACTTCGTCGTCGCGGATAGGAGCGGCGGAAAGGAGTACAACTGGCTACTGTATTTAGGTAATGGTCTGCTTATTTGCCCCAACCGTAACAGCAGACACATAGGCCTAGCGCGCATAGAAATCATTGCAAAAAGTAATTTTTTATCAATTATATGTAGAATAATCATATTATAAAGATAAAGGCGTAAATATTCATATTTGAATGACGCGCCTCAAATACAAGAACAACAACAACAAATCAGACTAAGCACATGGTCTGGAAATCAGACTATGCACGCACATGCACTTGTGCAGCGCAGTACAATGGGTCAGGTGCTTTTGTTATGTTTTGTAAACTAACTTTTGACCCAACCGACCCGTGTAAAATCTCTGCTGTGTGTGTGTACCAATGGGTTTTCGTGTGTACATCAACCACCAGCTGTGGCGTGCAGTCACGTGTACGGCCGGATTTAGGGACCGCGCATCATTTGAATCACCGATAATACGTAATCTACTGTACGTTGCATGCAATTTTACGATTCGAACCACAGGTAGTAGGTACAGGTTCAAAAGCCTAGTGGCGTGAGGATCGACGTGTGTCGGCCGTCCGCTCTCCGCTCAGCGTTCGGGTTAGCAGCCAGCTGTTTGCATGGAGACATTTGTCTTTTGTTTTTTCACTATTTCTTTCTCGTCGTTATCATTGATTCACTCAAGGACACTGACTGTTCTCCTTTTAAAGACACTTTGAAGCCAGGTAATGCATAGTGAAAGGTGGAAGGATGGCGCAAGAAGGTAAAAGCGGAGATATGAACAGCACATCTAGATCGGAAGTTGAGGTAAGTGTGGTAATGGTGGAGGGTGTGATTTCGAGTGTGACGGTGAAAGAGCCATCTAAGGCTTTGCCTGCGCCTGTGGCCGCGGCGCAAACTGAGCCTGTGGTCCGTACAGAGCAAGGTCCTATGACGAGGTACTACCACATGTACAAAACGTGGGCGGGGTGTTCTATGGCTACGTGTGATAAGCTGGGAATACGAATGGATGTTCTGCAGCGTGCAGTGACGGCAATCCTAGACAAGACACCGATCGTATGGACCAAGTTGAGTGATGTATATCTTACAAATGGTGTTGTTTTGGAGTTGCGCACGTGGGTGAAACGGTGGTATTATTATCATGCGACCATGACGTCTGATCTCATTCTAGCACTGTTTGATGTGGGGATTGATGAGACAGATATGCCAGGGCTTCGGAGGAAGGTTGAGAGACTGGTTGAAGAGGATCGACGGTTGAAAAAAAATAAGAGAGCAAGTGGTGTGGAGATGTTGAGGGTGTTCTTGGAAACCCCTTTTCAGTGGAAAGGTAGAAGAAGTGAAAGGGAAGTGAGAGGTGAAGAAAGAGAAGAGGGAGAGGGGGAGCAGGAAGGAAGGGAAACTGAAGAGTTGGAAGGGATGGAAATAGAAGAGGAAGAAGGAGAGAATGAAGGACAGGAGGAGGAGAGAAGGGACACCAGAGATGAAGGAAGAACAGAAATGAGAGGAAAGAGAAAAAGGGGGACAAGAGAGGGGCAATCACAAGATGGGAGAAGAGAGGAAGATAGAAAAAGAAGAACTAGAAGGGAGGGAGGAGGAGGAGGGGCAAGCATATCGGAGCCAGAGGGTGTGCGGTTTGAAAATCAGTTGCCAGACGACTTAGAGGGCGCTCTTCTGGCAATTCAAAGGTTGAGACGGGAACTTGATGATGTTAGATCAAAGTATAAGTCAGAAGTTGGCAGGTGCCAAAATTTGCAAACACAGCAAGAGAGTGTCGAGAGGAAGTTGCAGTTCCAAATGAATTTATCTGCCAAATTGATCGCTGATTGTAAGAAATCTGACAGGGACGTGCGTAAATATCGTCAGAGGAGCACGATAAGACAAAAGGAAGTCGATGTACTCAAGCAAAACCTTAAGGAACTTAAGAAAAAACTAAGAAAATGTGAGCAAACATTGCTGGCAAGTACCACCACGAGAAAAACATCGGACGATACCAGTGACAGTGATGCCGAGAGTGTGTGCGAGTACAAGGAGGCATTAGAAAAGTGTAAAGGGGATTTGCAAGATGCTAGGATGACATTAGATAGTACGAAGAAAAAGCTAGAGGATGAAATCAAAACAAAGTTAGTGGAAGCAAAGAAATGTGAGCAAAAGTTAGAGGAGGCAAAGAAATTTGAGCAAGCAAGAGCAAAGCTTGAGTCGAAGATCAGTACACTGCGGAAAAAAATAAAAAATTATCAAAGGCGTGAGAGATACACGATACAAAACAAGGACAAAATGAAAGAAAAGATGGCTCAAGAGAGTAAGAAACATTCTGCAAAAGTTGTCTCTTTGCGGACAGAAGTCAAGAAATTGAGAGAGGAATTAAAAGAGGCACAAAGTCTCATTGAACCTGATCCTGAAAAGGTAGATGTTTCATTCAAACAGCAGAGTATATATAACAGTAATGTGAGGGGTGTCTACCAAGATTTGTTGACTAATCATGGAGTGAGTTCGAGAAACTGCGAGGGAGTCGTTAGGACTGTGTTAGGGGGTCTGACAGACATAAACATGAAGAAAGTTCAACTCCCAAAGAAGACTACTGCAGCCAGCATGTTCTATGAAGGACGAAAAATGACCCAAATACAAGTAGCAAGGGCTTTACAAGAGGAAGGCAATACAACACTATCAAGCGATGGCACAACTAAATTTGGGCACCATTATGCAGCATTTGATATTTACAAGGAGTCAGATGGGGGCAGCTCAAGTATGATGATTGGGATGAGAGAGAGTGTAAGTGGGACTGCCCAAACAACGCTGGACACACTCCTCGGACTCTTGCATGAAATAACTGACATGCCAGGATCAACTCAAACCGTAAACAAGATAATTGCAAATATCAAGAACACAATGAGTGATCGTCATGTGGCAGAAAAAAAGTTCAACAAACTCCTCAAAGACTACAGACAAGACCTTCTACCTGAAATAGTAGATGGATGGGGGGAAATGAACGATGCTGAAAAGGAACAGTTCACGTCTATGAACAATTTCTTCTGTGGGTTGCATTATTTAGTTGGATTGGCAGATTATGCAAGCAAGACCATTAAGGCGTGGGAGGAAATGATCTTTGGTAATGACAGAGTTGGAGCCGAGTCACTGGGTGGGATGCATGTTGAGAGAGGTGAGTGTGGTGACTGTTCGGTTGGTGCGGACCGTTTGCAAGTCAGTGCAGGATCGAGATGTGCGAGGTCCGGAAGCCTGTGGAATTCAGGACTTTCCTGAAGTCAAAGGGTATCGAACATGTTCCTCTTGCACCATTCAAGGGGAACAGGTTTAATATCCTGTTCCTCAATGGTGGTGGCGTCTTCTTCCTTCGATCGGAATTGAAGGAGTTCTGTGAAGAGCAGGTGGAAGATCATCTCAAAGCTGTCGGTGCTGCTGACCTGCGCGTGAGCCAATACCTGGCGGCTGCGCGAGCGCTTGGTCTCATTGACAAGCTTGTGACAGCTCCTCTTTGGCGTGTCATCAACGAGTCGAGCCACATTGCCGAAATGAATCAACAATATGCCAACCTGCACACATGCTTCGTTAGGTGGGCTGATGATGCCAGTCAGTTTATGCGCGGTGATGATGTGCTCTTCGAAGGGAAACACAACCCAGATGATCCAGTCTTTAAGTCTTTGGTGACCCCAAATGCAGAACTCGATCAAATGACGAAGCAGGTCCTTGAACTTGTCTTCCTTACTTTCTGCCAGGTCACCGAAAACATGTTGCAAGATCATCTGGGTTCTGGTGAGCACGCCAAGATGGGAGAAGAGCAAGTAAGGGCGACTCAGAGTGTGCCGAGAACAAAGTGTTGGTGTCGAGCGCGATTTCAGCATGTTGGACAGGTTGATTCATTTGAAGCCTTCTGCAAGTATGTTGGTGTACGAGAGCATCATTATGGGTGTGAAAAATAAGACAAGCGAGTGGAGGAAAGGGCTCTCTGTGACTGACAGGGAAGAGTTGATGGAGTATGCACGAAGAAGTGTGACGGCGCAGAAAGAGGAGATACGCGAAGCGAGCGAAGGCATCTATGGAAAGAAAGAATCGAGAAGCGAAGAAGTATGCAGAAGGCCAAAGAACATGTGGTGACAAAATGCGTGAAAAGTGAGAAGGTGTACGCTGAGTGCCATGGCGAAGTGTGGAGGGATCTGGTTGTCGGAGCACGAGGTACATGAGAAGATGAGTGCGTGAGAGCGTGAGGAGGAGTGTGTGGAAATGCTTCAAGCTCAACTGGAAGCTAGGAGACATTTTGTTCTCAAGAGAAGAATGTGAATGGCAGGTTAAACCTTGAGTGAAAAAGGCCGAAAGAAGGGTGTGAAAGAACTGAAAGAGAGTGTACTTCAGATCATACAGGAGGCTAACAAGAGGGGGAAGAGAGTTGAGGATGAACAGGAGGATGACTATGCGTATGCTTGTGCCTCGGATGATAAGATTGGAGAGTACAAGAGTATGGTGGAGGAGAAGAGAAAAAAGACGCCTCAGAAGACAACTCAGAGTCGAAGGAAGAAGACAACTCAGAGTCCAGGAAAGAAGAAGCAACCGAAGGTAATGTCACAAAACGAGATCAAGTAATGAGAACTTGGTTGGGAAAATTTGTTGACCATTTAACTACTTTAGATAATGGAGAATGAGGGATTGTACAGAGCAACAGTAATCAGCAGGTGTAGGAAAGGTCTAAGATTCATCTACGACAGGGAACCAGAGGATACGTACGACTACACGAGGCAGCAGAAATTGAAGAGGATCTGCGCAATGGGGACTTAAAGTTAACTCAGCTTGTGATTGGAGACATCATCGGTAGGCACATAATGCATAGATTTGAGGTAGAGAATGATGTAGTTTGGTGTAAGGGAGTCATTTCGTCAGCAACAGAAGGACAGGAGTGTCTTGTAACATATGAGGAGGTTGACGATTGATGAAGAACGAACTCGAAAGTTCATGGGAGGGGGCCTCTGTTAGAGGAGTATGCAAACAATGATGTCAGATTCTTACAACCCGAGTAACCTGTAGCTTAGTGGGCTCTCATCTGTTTTAGGTGCTACCTTCTGCACTATATCTTTTTACATAGAAATGTGTAACAGTTTTGCCATTCTTGTTTAATAAAACAATAAGGTGACAAATCCAAATTTGTGTTATGAATGTTCATTGCGCAATGTCTTATCAATTTCAGATGGGGTGTTGCCTTTTTCTTCCAGCCGTCTTCTTTTTTTTTTTTTTGCTTTTTTTTTTGCCTTTTTTTTTTGGATTATTCACATTCTGTACCACCTTATAGCTCAGCTGATTCTGATTGATTTTATTGAAACAATCCCATGTTTCTATACAGTCGACCTCAACATACAAACGCGTAAGTTGAATAATCGCCTAGTCAAAGATCTTTTCAAGTCCTCAAATTCTCTTTATAATTATAATTTGACTTTAACCCCTCTATTGCATAAAGTCAAACTTTCTCTAACTCTACTTTAAGGTATTTTATTCAGTTCAAATAGATTTGATTAAGTCAAGGTTGACTGTATAACCAGAAATTACAAATATCTGTCACCTCCTTCAGAATTGTCCCGTATGTCCCCCCCCCCAAAAAAAAAAATAATAATAATAATATATATATATATATGAAGCGGGCTTTGGCCTCGTACGTGGTGGGTACTGCATCATTGGTATACATGATGTGACGGAAGGAAAACTTCGCAGTATAGACGTCGCAGTGATGTTCAGTCTTGCCTTGATTCCCCAAGCTTTCGGCTGTTTCACCAGCTTTCTCAAGGGCTTTTAAGGCGTGGGGCTTTGCTTTGTGTGTGGTGTGGTGTCAGGAGGATGGCTCCTCTCTAAAAAAATCGAGTGAAAAATTTTCACTCTTAAAGGAGTGAATACAAAGAAAGAGTGAATTTTGAGTGAAATTGGAGTGAATTATGATGAAGAAATGTTCATTTTCACTCATTTTAGAATGACCTCAGGGATCACTCGAAGATTTTGGCGAGTAGATACCTGACGTCACTCTAAAACGAGTGAAATTGAACATTTTCACTCGAAATTCACTCCAATTTCACTCTAAATTCACTCTTTTTGTATTCACTCCTCTCAAGAGTGAAAATTTTCACTCTTTTTTTTTTAGAGAGATGATTAAACTTTCATCGACAAAGTTACGCTCATCATGGCTTCTGGAGTGAAAACAAACCATGATGAGCTAATTATGTCCATTGAAGTTTTAGATCATATACTTTTCTTCCATAATTTTCATTGAAATTCCATGAAACTTAGAGAATGGTCAAATCTATACTTTTCCGACAAACCACAAGAACTGTTATTGAAATTTAAACTATAAAGAAGCATTGTAGGTTGAGGATTCTGATACGATGTACCCGATGCCTACTGTATATTGTCTTGTGTCAATATCTGACACTGCATGTATTTTTGCCATGCTCAAGCTCTGCACATTAAGGCCGATCAATGTTGATTTCATGGTTCTCTTCAGGCATTGTTGAGATTTTGATGAGAGAATTACTCTAACTTTCATCTTCCATGGTGTCAGAAGCAAAACTCTGTTATGGCTCCGACATTGTTTGAGTATATCTATGTCAATACTCATGATGGGATACTGTAGTGTAATGTCTTCTGGATGACTTATTACAGTGTATATACTTGTGGGGTTCCTCAGGGATATGTGTATGGACCCAAACATACTGTTTCTGTAGATCTCTAAAATCGCATTTTGGGGCTGTGTAATACCAGTCCCCAAAATACGTTTTAATGTGTCCTATAGGCTATCGCCAATTTCACAGCTAAATTCACACAGTATATCAATGTATCAATACAATGCATTGTACATACAATGTGCGTGTCCTTGCGTATTACTTTGCATTATGTTAGACACAGTATAAATACAAATGTGAGATGTGCATGTATTTTCATGTCAAGTTTTCAACTCAAATCTTTTATGTTGTAAATAAGTGTAAATATGTTCATGTTTCATTATTTTCAAATGACAATATGTACAGGTACTCACTGTACGATTTTACATTTCTTTGTAGAACCTTTGTATCAGACAGCTGTATCCGACTTCATTACCATTCATGCTATTTTCTGACACCTTTTATTCTGTATTCATAACTTTGTCTTATGTTATGTTTTATATCATGTACACACGTGAACTGCATGTTGTAATAAACTTAAGTACCATTCATGCTATTTTCTGATACTTTTTATTCTGTATTCATGCATTTGTCATATGTTGTGTATATATTATGTCATGTACACACGTGAATTATAGATAATCCTAGACTTCAACAATGAACATTGTACAACTTCACATGTTATTTATATATTACAATATAAGTTCTTAATCCTTCAATCGTGATATAATGACAATCACATCCTTAACCTCATATGCTCTCAGTGGGCCTGTAATATTGTATGATCACGTATTCCACAGTACTCATGTTTTTTTAAGTACAGTACTGCTTCAAAAGCCATAAACATTTGAATGGATATGCACGATTATTCAATATAAAAAAGGGGGAAATGTTAACTAGCAAACAACTACAAGTGTACAAATCTACATTGTATATTTACATCACGTTGTTCTTTCCATCACACTTATGTCAGCCGATCCAAATTTGGCAGTCATAATTTTCTCTAGAAGTGGCGTCAACTGCATTCCAAGTTGGAGCGATTCAGATCCAAAATTTGCTTACACCATGATAACTTGAAATGAAATGGGATAAAAAAAGAAAAAAGTAATCAGTCAAAATAACGAGGAAAACAAGAGATGTGTACTTGAATCCCAGATCACATCATCACTGCCACATACGGTGTATGTCAAAAGTTTATTATGAGTCCGTAAATATCAATATTTTTCAATTACATAAGCTTCTTGTCTGTTCATTGTACAATCTTATGAACAGTAATCTGCCTCATTTATCTTTTATATAATTGTTCATTTGTACCCCATTTACTGTATATATAAGACAAGAAGTGTTACCAAAACAGTTTGAATTTGCCTTGAAAATTAAGACTAATCAAGAAAGTTTTCTTTGTCAGTTGTTGGTGTATACAGTGTATACTTTATGCAATGATTTGCTGCTAACACAGGTATGTACACTGTAAAAACATCGGTGTTGGATTTAACACCACGGGTGTTAAATCTAACACCGATCAAACTTCAATAAAGGACCACACCCACAGGTGTTAAAAATGCACTGTGATGGTGTTGAAAAGTGTTCACCTGACACTTCGTGGTGTTAATTTGACACTGTACCTGGTGTTAGTTTGACACTGTACTGGTGTTAATTCAAAAATGACACCACATGGTGTTGATTTGATATTTGTTGGTGTTAATATCAATGGTTTAACACCCGTCCAGCTTCAATAAGAGACCACACCATACTGCAGCTGGTGTTTCTTTGGTGTAAATTTATTTTCACATTTTTTCAAAAATCTAGTATTTTAATATAAAATTCTTGATCATCTTGTTTAAATCAAAAATCAACAAGAAGTGCAGTTACTAAGAAACTCTTCAAAAAACAGTTTAAAATTTGGAAATAACACCCGGAGGTGTTAATTTAAGACCATAAATGAGCACCGAAAATTTAACACCAGCTCGGTGTTCACTATTTAACACCGGACTTTTTGCAATGTATATAAGTATGGGAGTGCAGTTCAACATACTTTTTCTGTGAATCTAAAAATTCACATTTGTTGACTCAAGCTTATAATATGTGTGCTATTGCCAATTTCACGGCTGAATATCATACAGTATTAATGTACATACACGTATACAAAATACAAATTTATGGATTTTATATTCCTTGCTTATCACATTTACATTATTTTAAACCCGGATGTATTATCAATCATGTCAAATTTTCAACTAGAATATTTTATGTGGTAAATAGATATGTTCATGTTTTATGTATTTTCACACTGTATACAGGTGTGATTTGTAGCTAGCTATACTCGTTTTGCTTTTGTTTTAGAACCTTTGTATCGGACTTGATTACCATTTATGCTATTTTCTAATACCTTTTATTCTGCTTTCATGCATTTGTCTTTTGTTATTGTCATGTACACATGTGAATATACAATGTAGTTCAACTTCAACTTCTTGTTTTGTTTTTGAAGTCCTTAATCCTCTACCCTTAATAATGACAATCATAATTATCAGGATCAACCTTAACCTTGTATGCCTTCAGTAGGCCTGTGATATTGTATGCCATGTACTGCAGTATGCTCATGTTGTGAATGGTAGTTGCTTTAAATTGAATGGATGTACATAATGCGTGATTATTACATTGTAAAAAAATTGAAAAATGAAAAAAAAGATACCTGTTAACAACTACATATGTATTGTATTGCATTCAGTATTTGCATCACCTTGTTGTTTCCGTCACTCTTATTTCAGCCCATCCAAATATGGCAGATTCGTAATTTTCTCTAGAAATGGCATCACTATGATCAGCTGCACTTGGAAGTCAGATCCTTCGTTTGCTTTCACCTTGTTTATTTGAAGTGAAGTCTAGTGAAAAAAACAAGAAAAAACGAATTACATTTAACGCAAATCAGTCAAATTAACGAGGAAAACAAGTTACTAGATTCCCAGATCGTATCATTACTTCCACGTGTCAAAATTTCACCCACAGAAATAAGAGTGTTATTCAGGAACTAACTCCTCGCCTGATCCTACGGGATGAAAAGAGGGCTTGGGCAGGGCCTTGGGGGCAGTTCCCAAGTGCGCTCAACCAAGATTGATGTTGGTGTTTCAGGGGCGGATCCAGGAATTCCGTCAAATTTCAAGGGAAGCGCACGCCCCCTTTTTTTTTCTTCTTCTTATTTTTTTTTTTGTTAAAACAAATAAAGATGGGGCGCATGCCCAGTGCGCCTGCCCCCCCCCCTCCCCACTCTCTGGATCCGCCACTGTCCTTTCCGTGTCATTATCGACATCTCCTGCCAGTTCCATTGAAATCCTTTTATAAATGCTCGAGATATTTTTCACTCATAAAAACAAACAAACATACAAACTCTGACAGTTTTCCCACAAATACTGCACAATGTATATATTTTCAAGATTCTATATGATCCTACTATTGGATGTTTATTCATCCATTTTGATAATATAATTGTACAGACATTATAGTTTTGAAAACAATTGAAATCAAGACTCAACAAAAACATACTGTGTCTTTAAACATTTTCCTCCCCCCCCCCCCCGAAAAAAAGGAAAAATCATGTGATTATGTGAGTAGTATTTGTAGAGCACAATGTGTCTTATTCGTCACATTTTAGCTATACCTTGACCGAAAGATTGGTCTGTATCTGGTCGTCGGGGATAATATGTTCCAGGGAGACTGCGTCTGGCTTCACGGAGGAGAGCGATAACGTCAAAAATAATGAAAATAATATTATGAAATAAAAGACTCCTCTAGACAGACGAATCTTTCTGCCTTAAAGGGAAGATAAACCCCGAGAGCAATGTTGATTGAGTGAAAGCAGCAACATTAGTAGAACACATCAGTGAAAGTTTGAAGAAATCGGACAATCGATGCAAAAGTTATGAATTTTTACAGTTTTGGTGTTGGAACCGCTGGATGAGGAGACTACTAGAGGTTATGACGTATGAGCGGACAACAGTACCAAGAAAATATAAAGAAAATACTACAAAAATCCATTTTTCATGAAAATTACAAATTCCATCAACTTGATATTGACATATGTTAAGGGTAGCAATTATTCCCCCTGCTTTCTGAAAGCGGTTGGTCCATTGCTCTTTCATAATTCTAGAAAAGCGAATTTTTGTTGAATTTCCTGTATATTTTCTTTGTATTGTTGTCCACTCATGTCATATCCTCTAGTAGTCTCCTCATCCAGCGGTTCCAACCCCAAAACTTTAAAAATTCATAACTTTTGCATCGATTGTCCGATTTTCCTCAAACTTTCACTGATGTGTTCTACTAATGTTGCTGCTTTCACTCAATCCACATTGCTCTTACCTTCCCTTTAAACTATACCATACTTCATCAATGACCTTGCTCATCCCGGTCACTGTGATGTCAGTTTGTGCCTCTATTAGTGCAGGGAGGTGTCACCTCCCTGCTTATACCTTGCCTTCCCTTCCTAACATTTCTGGTGAATGCATTGTTTTCCCCTTTTTTTAAGTAACTTTGCCTTAAGTTCCGTGTAAGGCAAGCGCCGAACGGGACTGCGTTAATCTTTCCGCGTTACAAAATTAACGATCACTGTGCGTGAATGAATGTTACAGATCGTTACTGTGCATTATTGTCCCCGCCGAACGAGTTCGAGCAGGGGACTATGAAACGGGCTCCGTACGTGTGTGTGTCCGTGTGTCCGTCTGTCCGTCCGTCCGTCCGTGTGTCCGTCCGTCCGTCCGTGTGTCCGTGTGTGCGTCCGTGTGTGATCAAAATCTTCAATTTGCTACTTCTCTGTCATTTATGAGCCAATTTTGATTCTGTTTGCTTTATATGATAGCACTACATGGGAGCTTTGAAACTTCTACACAGAATTTCAGTCGTGACCTTTGACCTTGACCTTTGACCTATATTGTACATTTTGCTACAAAATGCTACTCCTTCGCCATTTCTAACCCGATTTCGATTCCGTTTGCTTTTATATGATGGCACTAGGTGAGGGCTTCAAAACTTCTACACAGAATTTTGACCTTTGACTTCTTTGACCTTTGACCTTGATTTTTGACCTATATTGTACATTTTGCTACAAAATGCTACTCCTTCGCCATTTCTAACCCGATTTCGATTCCGTTTGCTTTATGGGATGGCACTAGGTGAGGGCTTCAAAACTTCTACACAGAATTTTGACGTTTGCCTTCTTTGACCTTTGACCTTGATTTTTGACCTATATTGTACATTTTGCTACAAAATGCTACTCCTTCGCCATTTCTAACCCGATTTCGATTCCGTTTGCTTTATGTGATGGCACTAGGTGAGGGCTTCAAAACTTCTAAACAGAATTTTGACCTTTGCCTTCTTTGACCTTTGACCTTGATTTTTGACCTGTATTGTACATTGGCTACAAAATGCTACTCCTTCGCCATTTCTAACCCGATTTCGATTCCGTTTGCTTTATGTGATGGCACTAGGTGAGGGCTTCAAAACTTTACACAGAATTTTGACCTTTGCCCTCTTTGACCTTTGACCTTGATTTTTGACCTGTATTGTACATTGGCTATAAAATGCTACTCCTTCGCCATTTCTAACCCGATTTCGATTCCGTTTGCTTTATGTGATGGCACTAGGTGAGGGCTTCAAAACTTTTACACAGAATTTTGACCTTTGACTTCTTTGACCTTTGACCTTGATTTTTTACCTATATTGCACATTTTGCTACAAAATGCTACTTCCGGCGGGGACATATATTACGCACCGCGTAATTTCTACTTTTCCTTGTTTTTTAGATATATTGCATTAACGATCGCCCCGTCACTGTACAGGCATGCCAACGTGGAAACAATTAACTGCACATTACATGAATATGAGACCATTCTGAAGCAAGTGATTTTCACACAACAATAAATATTATATAATGTACTCTTAAATGAATCACAGAAGGACTGGATTTGGAACAATCATCCTCCAGAATTCCCACTGATTCCCACTGATCAGGTACTAGCCATCCCCTTTAGTGTAAGAGAGAGTGGAGAGATGGAAAAGCTGTGCCTTTATATAGGCCTACTGTATGCCTTCCCTTCCATATAGGACAATTACATTCTAATGAATGCACTTTTTTTTTCCTTTTTGATTATGGTGGTGCTAAAACACAAAATTGTGGAAGGCAGTGCTCAGTATAGGTTTTTGAAGTTGTCTACCTGGGTTTCTGAGTGGGTAAGCTTTGTATACACGAATAAGATATGGCACGTGTAGTAGCTTTAGTGCATGTATTGTTGGTGTAGTTTACTAGTTTTATACCCTTTCTTGCATTTGTCAGGGTAGGCAATAAAGTTGTGTTCCCAGAGGAATTAAACAGTTCTTTTATAGGTCCTGTAATAACATGGGGGATTTACACAGTACAGCAGCTCTTTTGTGTATGGCCAAGAAAGTTTGTAAGCTGTACTTAGGTTGGGGGTTGCATTATTTTGAGCTAAATAGCCACCTCGAATGTAAAGAGTTCTGGACAAAGTGGGGATTAACTTTTAATGGGTCTGAACGTTGACTGTGAAGGGTCTTTTGTTTCGAGCTGTTGAGTGGAAAGAGTTATAGCTTTCTTGGCAGACGGGGAGTCTGGGATTAGCCTTTTGCCAAGACCTCTTGCTGCATGGCGGTGAGTGAATGGGGGCGAACGATAAAGTTCACCTGAGTGCAAAATTTTAAGTGCACAGGCGCCGCAGTGTTCTGAATTGAATACCCATGCACACCCCGAATATAATTAGCTCTGTACAAAGTGGGGATTAAACTTTAATGGGAATGAACATTGCTGCAGGGTCTTGTCTTTCGAGTTGTTCAGAAAATAGCAGAAGTCAGTGGCGGATCCAGAGGGGGGCGCAACCGGCGCACGCCCCCTCTTTATTTTTCGTTAAAAACAAAAGAAATAAAAAGAAAAAAAAATGAAATGAAACCCGGAAGTGGCACCAGAAATATAAGTCACGCCCCCCTTTACAGAATTCCTGGATCCGCCCCTGGAAGTTAGACTTAGAGTCTGGGATTAGGCCCTCGCCCTCAGAATTGTGTGCCCGTTCGTATCGTGGTGCCCACTATAATCTTGTCCTCCCATTTCTTGCTACAATTTTGTGGTGCCCGATAAGCTCACAAGCAAGAGAAAAAGATATTGATATTAATTATGGTGCCCAATCAGCTGACAAGTGAAAAAAAAAAAAAAAAGATCCTTCTAAGCTCCCAACTGAAAACAACTTTTTTATTGACAATTTCTTGACTCGCGCGCACACGGTGATCGGACGCCGGGAGGCGTAAGCTCCCTCTCAGCTCACCGGTCACGCACTGTGTGGTATGTGTGTGCGTGTGATGAAAATAGCGAGCTGCCTTTGCAAAAGGCTAGGCTGGGAGGTGAGGTCAAGCTGCCCTGCTGAGACTTGACCTCGAGGTCATGGTAGCTCAATTGCGGAATGTATTGTGGAAGCAGGGAGGAAGGGAGGTGGAAGAAAGATGGAGATGGCACTCTGAGAGCTTCCCTCAGAGAAAAAATCAAGTGGTCTTACACCGATTAACGTCTTGAAATCCAACCCTCATTCTGTGATAAATATGTCAAAATCTGGCCTTATCGGTCCACCCATCACCCTCCGGCGCACTAGAGTGACGCAACATGATGTCCTTTCCAGGCCTTCCATAAACACAAGCTCGTAAAAATCGGGCTTTGAAGCCCTTGCCTTGGCCTCCAATTTCCAAGCCAAGGCCCAACTAACTTTCTGAGTTTCAGTTTCAATTGTAAATCAAATTTAGTTAAGTTGCTGTGTCAATGTGATTTTGAATTTGCTAAAGAAGCAATTCCTCCTCAACAAACTCGTCTCCGTCAAAATCACGATCGCCAGAACCACCACCACCACTGCTTACACCACTGCTTACACTCTAGAGTTCCGTGCTCACACCGTAGGACGCCATTGATTTTATTCCCCGACCACAATGCATTTCGCGTCGTGAGTTTCCGCCACAAGATTTACGACTTGCAGTGCGCCGAGCGTGAGTAATGGGATTACGGGAGGGAAAAAAAAAACGCTGTCGGGGCCACGCATGACTTCAAAGGAAACTCAAAAGAGCACACTCCATCTTTCTTCCACTGATTTCTTTCTTCCACCTCCCTGGTGGAAGCTTTCGATAAAGGTGCAAAGGCTTGATAACATAATAGTCTGGTTTCTTATAGACCCTTTGCCAATTGGATTCCTTTTACAAGATAACGCGCCTTCCGCGGCGTCGAAATCGCCGTCTTTGCTAAAGGGCACACACCTGTAAATAAAATGGAATGTCCCAGACCCCTTCACAAATTCGTACCAAACATACCAAAATAAATGAAGAAAATAATTAATCAAAAATAATTTATGCAATTTGGCATGAATAACTGCAGATATTGGAGTATGACTTCCTCAAAAAACTGCATTTAGGTTTGAAGATGAAAGCTTTTCTCATGGAATTTGAAGGGACAATTCATTGGATGGGTACGTGTACGGAAAATAGATGATTTTTTGAGTGAGTGAAAAGAACTCAAGTCTGGCTTGGACAGAGTTTGAGCCAAAGAACGTTTGAGCCAAAGAACCTGCCTTGAAAATGTAATGGATGAAAGGGTATATCTCACTTATCCAGGTTAGTGAAGATGAAACACCTCATTTCTCCAAGCTTATTTCGCAGAATTTTTTGAAATTTGAATTTTAACACACGTCACTATGGGGAAGTATTTACCCGTGTGAGCCCTATATACACCTAAACCTGTTCCAGTTTCTGAAGGTGAGGCAGTGAGGGCGTCAATATTCTGAGTAGTAGCAAAATAGTCACCCGAGCAGAGAATCTGTCAGAGTCGAGCAGAGAGTCTGGAAGCGAGACTAGATAACAGCCAGAACACACGCCTTCAAATGTTACACGTATTAAAATAAGAATAACAACATGAACAACTACTAGTATATACTTGTCTGCCCTAACCATGCTACTGACAGCAGACACATTGCGCGCATAAAGATGGAGGCCCGAATACTGGTAGTTTACATCATAGTGGATACCCGCGGGTCAGCATAATCTTTATTTAAAGGACAAGTTCACCTTCATAGACATGTGGGTTGAGTAAATGCAGCAAAATTGGTAGAACACATCAGTGAGAGTTTGAGCAAAATCGGACAATCCGTTAAAAAGTTATGAATTTTTGAAGTTTCTGCTCATTCACGGCTGGATGAAAAGACTAATGTACTAGATAGCTTGTGATGTCACATGAGTACAACGATATATAGAAAGCCATAAAGAAAATTCAACATATTTCCATTTTTCTCGCATGACAGAAGAACACTCGACTTCTCACTTTCAGAAGGCAGGGGGAATAATATTACCATTAATATACGTCAGTAGCAAGTCGAAGAAATGTGCACTTGATTTAAAAAGTAAAGTTTTGTGAAATTCTCTTTTCATTTTCTTTATATAGTTGTACGCATGTGACATACACTGTAGTAGTCTTCTCTTCCAGCAGTGACTGCGCAGATACATAAAATATTCGTAACTTTTGAACGGATTGTCCAATTTTCCTCAAACTTTCATTGATGTGTTCCACTAGTATTGCTTCATTTTCTCAATCCTTATGTATATGAAGGTGGACTTGTCCTTTAACTGTGACTGCATTTTTTTTCTTATCTTTTTTCTCTCTTTTATTACTTTTTTATATCTTATTTTTCAGTGCTTTGTTCTGTTGCTTCAAGTGTGTTCATACCCATTTTTGTACATAATGTTATCTATTGCTCAATAAAAACATTAAAAAGATAATTGTGAAGTATTAAGTTGTGTGTGTGTTTTTTTTAAGAAATTGATTATGTAAAATAGTTATATTACCGAAATGTGTGAAGGCGCAAATATTCATATCTGAATGACGCGCCTCAAATGCAACAAACGGACAACAATAAAGTCTCCTTTTTTGACATGCAGGGGGACTCGGTGAACTATATAAGAAAAAGGGGAGGAATGAAAAGAACCCACGTGGGGCATTAAATATCACTTCATTTATTCACCAAAATTGGAAGAATACATAAGACGATCATGTAAGCTGTTATTGGATTATTGCGGTGGTAAGCCAACAATAAAGATAGGGATACAGATTGTTCTCTGACATGAAGCTGTTCAGAACTTTTTGAGTAGTATAGGCCCTAAACAAGAGACTGGAAACTAACAACAACAAAAACAAAAGGATTTATTGCCACGCGACCCTTAGTGGATGCAATCACTTCCATACATTCCCTTTGCCTGTGTATTCCCCTGGGAATCATCTTTCCTATTATAGCCCATATGGCAGTTCGGTACCACCGATCTATTTTTTGCATTAAAAATAAATCAATAATGTAAGTGTAAAAGACGCAAGCCTCTGCCAAGTAAGTGCTCCGAATGTGATCATGCGGTTACACCTTTTTGTGTACTATTTTGGACTGCCGGTTCCTCAATGTATGTATTTATGTATTTATTTATTCATTCATTTATTTATCTATTTATTTATTTATATATTTATTAAATTTTTATTCAGTTTCCTTTTAGTATAGGGTGGCCATTTCAGCTCACTCGGAACTGCTCTACCAAGGGGCCCTGCATCACATACAAAATACATTTTGAGTAAAAAACACAAAGTTTCAAACACGGTAACAAAGAGGGAACATAAAACACAAGATTATATAAGTCAATATAGAGCGTGCACGAGAAAAGGGTTATACTCAAGCCAATGAAACAATATTTCATATTGTACATGATAATTATTATGAACAATATTAAAAAATTGTTTTTCGTTTCCTTTTGGTTTTTGTTTGTTTTGTTTTTTGTATGTGTATATTCAGCCTGTGGAAAGGTGGTCAAACATGATTATCCTGAAGAACTCTACATACATCTAGAAGTCTGGTTTGGGATTAATCCACACAATGTATCAGCATGGAACATTGATTAAAGGCTAACCCGCATGAATATTACTGGAGATGTTACTGATTTCTTTTAATTGTTGAATTGAATTGAATTGAATTGAATTGATTGCTTTATTGTCCACAATGCGAAAGTGGAAATGCGCCTTCCACCAGCGTTACACACATGAGATATACAAACGGATAACAATTGTTCATTGAACATATGCGTCACAGATTACAAATAAGATGAAACACAAAATGTTTTGCATTACTTGTTGCAGAAAAATAAAATAATAACCATTATATTCTTAATACATATTATTACATATATATCTCATTCAATTCATTCATTTAAATAAATTTTATAATCATTATACTTTTTATCAAAAATTCAACTTTCAACAAATCTTTCACTTCTAATCAATTGTTTTTCACATATATTATGCCTCAAGGTCATAATACCTACCAATTTTGATTTCAGTTGCTTCAAAACTGTGGAAGTTATTCACTCCACTAGATTTAAAAAGCAAAAATGTCTTGCATAACTACACCTATAAATCATCATAGATACCAATTTCAATGATTACTTAAATACTATATGGGAATCATTCAATCCACAAAATTATAATAAAATTATGATTACCATGGCAATGCTTTGTCCGACAAACACCCTGCAAATTATGTGTTCCACATCTATACCTCAAGGCCACAATGCCTACCAAATTTAATTTCAATTGCTTCAAAACTGTGGAAGTTGTTCACTCCACAAGGTTTCACAAAAAACCCAAACAAACAAAAACAAACAAACATGCAGTTACCATGGCAACGCTTTGGCAAATACGAATACAAAGAGTGTCTTACATAACTACACCTGTAGATCATCATAACTACCAATTTTGAAATTAATTGCTTAAATACTATGAAAGTTATTAAATCCACGAACGAACAACGAACGAACAAACCTGGGATATTCATTCATGAACAGAATTCCCTTATGGCATGGCGTGTGTTGAACTATCAGTTTAATCCTTTGAGCTATGCTCCTTATATTTGGCCCAAATTGCAAACTTCACAAGATGCGTGAGAAAAATGGGTGCCATGCGTGAGATCGTGAAACAGACCCTAAATGCTTGAGTCTCACGCAGAATGCGTGAGACTTGGTATCTCTGCGTGTGTATGCAGTGGCGTATCTAGGGAAAACGGCGCCCGGGGCAAGCGCGAAAATTGCGCCCCTAATTTCTGAAAAAGTGTTCAACCCTAACCCCATCCCGGTAGGGACTTTATTTGTTTGTTTGTTTGTTTTTATTTCCGTCTTCATATAAAAATACACACATTACAAGTTGCATATACATTGCATTATACGTACAGAAGAAACGGGGGATTGCCTGTTCAGCCATATTTTCAAAATATGTCTGTTCTTCCACATGGTCCCGATATAATACGCTTTAAACAAAGTCCACATGATATGCTTTTTCAAGCACTTAAAAGGGGTCTTTTGAGGGTGATTTAAATGTAATGAATTTTGATAAATCGTGGCGAGCGAGCGCAGCGAGCGAGCCGAAAATTTTTGCATTTCAGCTTACAAAACATGGAATTCTTGTCATTTTTTGCTTATCAAATCTTACAATTCTAATCAAGCTATAGTGACGAGCTTATAGATAACGATTTATACCAACAAACTGAGGACTTGAAAAAATACTCTAAATTACTACGAGCGAGTGAGCCGAAATTTGTATATTTCTGTGTCATCATCACGTTTTGTTATTATCTCTATTTTTTTTTTGATAAATTTTGGCGAGCGAGCGCAGCGAGCGAGCCGAAAAATGTTGTATTTCAGCGTACAAAACTTGGAATTCTTGTCATTTTTTGCTTATCAAATCTTACAATTCTAATCAAGCTATAGTGACGAGCTTATAGATAACGATTCATACCAACAAACTGAGGACTTGAAAAAATACTCTAAATTAGTACGAGCGAGTGAGCCGAAATTTGTATATTTCTGTGTCATCATCACGTTTTGTTATTATCTCTATTTTTTGTGATAAATTTTGGCGAGCGAGCGCAGCGAGCGAGCTGAAAAATGTTGTATTTCAGCGTACAAAACTTGGAATTCTTGTCATTTTTTGCTTATCAAATCTTACAATTCTAATCAAGCTATAGTGACGAGCTTATAGATAACGATTTATACCAACAAACTGAGGACTTGAAAAAATACTCTAAATTAGTACAAGCGAGTGAGCCGAAATTTGTATATTTCCGCGTCATCATTACGTTTTGTTCTTATCTTTTTTATTTGTTTTTTTTGCGCCCCCCCCCCCCCCGTATGTTCGAAACCGTTGGCGTCCTCTTTTGATGCGATCGCTTCAGAACGAATGAAATTGCAGCCGCTGCTCCGTGTAACATTTTTCCTGCTAAATATAAAATGACATGTGTGAACACGATGGACATTGTCATTTTGTCCGCGTCATCGTCACGTTTTGTTCTTATCTTTCTCTTTTTTCTTTTTTTTTGATAAATTTTGGCGAGCGAGCGTAGCGAGCGAGCCGACAATTTTTGTATTTCAGCTGACAAAACATGGAACTCTTGTCATTTTTTGCGTATTAAATCTTACAAGTCTAATCAAGATATAGTGACGACCTTATAGATGACAATTTATACCAACAAACTGAGGACTTAAAAATACTCTAGATTAGTACGCTATAGCGAGTGAGCCGAAATTTGTATACTTCCACATCGTCATTACGTTTTGTTATTATCTTGTTTGATCTGTTGTTATTTCCCCCCCCCCCTTATGTTCGAAACCGTTGGCGCCTTCTTTTGATCCAATTGGCTATCGCTTCAGAACGAAAGAAATTGCAGCCGCTGCTCCGTGAAACATTTTGCCTGCTAAATATAAAATGACATGTATGAACACAATAGACATTGTCATTTTGTCCACGTTATCATCACGTTTTGTTCTTACCTTCTTTTTTTATATAAATTTTGGCGAGCGAGCGCAGCGAGCGAGCCGAAAATTTTTGTATTTCAGCTTCCAGAACATGGAATTCTTGTGTGAACACAATAAACATTGTCATTTTGTCCGCGTCATCATCATGTTTTGTTTTTATCTTGTTTGATTTGGTTTTCTGCCCCCCCCCCCCCCTCACCATTCTCCCTCCCCCCCCCCCCCCCCCCCCCCCCCTTTCCGGGCGACTTTTTTCTTTCTTTCTTCTTCTTCTTCTTTTCTTTTTTTTTTTTCTTCTTCTTCTTCGTTTTTTTTCCCGTTTTTTGCGCCCCCAAGGAGTGACGCCCGGGGCACGTGCCCCCCTTGCCCCCCCCCCCCCCCCTAGATACGCCACTGTGTGTATGGAATTTGGCACGAATGACTGGCGAAAACGTAGACGATTGGTGCGAGCAGGGAGGTGAGGTTTTGTCTCACCTCCCTGGTGCGAGGCACGCGCAGTCTGATTCCGGAGCGATTGTACACATAGTGCTTACAGGTGAGTGCACATTGAGAGGTGCGTTTTGTCCCCTTATACTATCTTTTTTATTTTTGACAAAAGCCTTTGTTAGAAAATGTCTGTCATTGCAGTCATTGTTTTTGTATATAGAGATTGTTTAGTATATAAAGATGTCTAGCATGTCTTGCTAGGCAGTAATTTTTGGACCTGAATTTTATTTCCTTCTATCTGAAATTTAATTGCCTTATAACTGTGTTAGTTGTAACAGAAATGCACTGCATACAAGGGGAGCAAATTCTCCTTAGAGTTCTGTCTGCGCAGGTACTAATCTTTCACCCCCCCCCCCCCTTTACTCCAAGGAGATGAGGTTTGCCTACTAATAAGGCCTTGTTCATTGCGTGCCTGACCACACCCTTCGCAGCCCTGCCCCGCCCCGCCCCATGCTGCTATGGTGGTAGAAGATCCACTGGAGGGCACGAGGGGGTCTGTTTGATATCATTAATGTCGTAGAATTCCCTTACAGTTGAGCTTGCCTTGGTATATTCATTTTGAGAGAGGTACTAGACAGGCAACATCCTTATTTGGGGGAGATCTTCCATTCTCTTTCCTATATACAACTTTGAAGACTCAGTAGCATTGGATGCCATGAAGTGGGAGACTGGACTCGCTTAGATGTATTAGAAAACTCTTTAGATTATTGTGTACAGCTTCACAGATCACAGATTTCTCTAGTGTAGGCAAACAGCTGGGGAATCTCAACTGGAATATTCACTCTTACTGACGAGTGTGGGCATGTACACACATAATCTGCTGATGGGCGCTATTCGTGTTTTTTGTTATGTACAGTTGACTCCTGTTATAACAAAGTCCTCAAGACAAGCAGGTTTTTTTTTCGGTATATCGGAATTTCGTTAAATAACCAAACAAACGAAAAATAAGAAAATAAAGAGCGTACAATGCCAGGTCAGAATTTTTACTTCGTTGTAACTGGTATTTCGTTATAACCGTGTTCGTTAGAACGAGAGTGCACTGTGCCCCGATGGGAAACGGGATCAATTCAGTCACACGACCCATGTTTCTCTTCGCTACCAGGTCTTGAAAGTTTAGAGAATAGTTGAATGTGGAGTTGAATTTTTAGATTAAAGAGTCAAAACTTGCTTCTGTACTTTTCAAGGCGTAAGCAAAATAATTAGGAACACTTTCATGAATTCAAAGTTTTGAGTGCCTAATATGTCGTCCTTTCACCTTCAGAGTGATTTGTTTGGTTTTGTTTTTTATTGTAGAATTACTGATCTACTATAAATAGGATGTTGGTATATTGTTTTGCTAGATAAGGCAGCATGGTCTGCGAGCTATACAGACAGCTTCTGTCTTTTCAATTTCTCATGCAGTGATTATAAAGGTGAGCTCTACATGTAGCTTTAAACTGGAATGTATTCTTCTATTCACCTTGTTTTGCTCCTGGGTATGGTCAAGATAATACGAATCAAATCTTTGCCTATGTTGGTCTCCCTCTGCCATTCAAAGGATTGTTGAAAAATATTGCGTATTTCCATGACAGAGTGCTATACTGTATACACCATATATCTGTAATCAAGGTTTTGTATTTTTGCACATTTCATAAATTAAGTGTTATTCCTGGAATTTAAGATTGTACGAAAACATGGCTCTGATCCCAACATGAATGCAACAGATAGGTGCATGATATGATAGCGTACTCCACCATCTCAAATTCAGCCATTCACAAAAATATTGTGAAGTTATGACTCACTAAAAGAATATATACTCATCAAATATATGGCGCATAAGTACTTTTGATCCTCTCTGAGTTATATCACAAAATGTAGAGTGTGAGGTTAAAGAAATATCTCAAGTGAAATACATGCACATCTCAATTAACATGAGTGACCAAAATTGCACAAGACTTATACGTAAATTCCTGTTGTACTGGCACATAAAACTATACCGAGAATACCTATATAGTATAGCTTTCCTGACTTTCACTGGTAGATGGAGTAAACATGTATAGAAGGAAGCACACCAATGTTTAAATGTTTGTATTTCAGGCTGCTGGACACTAAATGTAAACCCTCACCAGGCCGGGCAATTTTGGGTGTTCTGTGACCGGGGAAGGGTCGATTCAGTCCCCCAAGATCTCGGCCGTCGATCGCGCAATGGCCCTAAAAATTGGCACATACATTACCTGTGGCCAAGTCTACCAAACTATTTAAGACAAAATTGAATTTTTCATTTTTTATATTTTACATCAATTCATATACGTAAAATCATACATTTTGTTCCAATTCAGAAAATAAATAAACCTAATTTGGGGTGACATTATTCCTTGTAGCATTCCTAACAGTGTACTAAATCAAAAAAAAAAAATGGTATCAAAATTAATTTCTTATATATTCTATTGTCAATGAATTTCGTATTTACTTCTGTCAACCCGGACACGTGATCAGAGATACGCAGTTCTGCCAGATTCCGATCGCAAAAATTTGGCGACGATTAATCTGGCAGAACTGCGTAGGTTTTTAAATTGGTAATTATTACTACTTGAAAAGATCAAATTGTCTTTTTTTTTTTTTGCTGGAAATAAATTCTTTAGACCAATCATGACCAAGAAAAGAGGGAAAATGCAACTCATCGTATCCCAGTTTAGAAAGGTGTAACTTTAAATCTTTAAACCCGATTTCTGGCGTAATGTGTTAAAGGAGATACGCAGTTCTGCCAGATTACGCGTCCGGCTACCCCTTACCCCCCCCCCCCCCCCCCCCCCCCCCCCTCCCGCCACCACTCCGATACTGAACATGATGTGCACAAAGTGTGCCACTCTTGGTTGTATTTCAGAAGATTGATTTAAATACATGTATGTTATTTCATGTTGACTGTTGCAGCATTTTCATGGGGCATACCAGGATGTTGAAGTAGGACCTGCCCCCACGGCGAGCATCTGCAAAATCATCTATTGTCCGAATAATTGAGGTCCTACTGAATTCGGTTGTGAAATTTTATGTGTCAAGCAATAATTTAAAGTTTTGTATTGAACTTTGGTTTTGTGTTTTCATTGAATGATACAAAAGATATTGTGTATACCTTGTACTAGGTGTTTCAAAAAACATTTCCCACTTTTGATCATAAATATTTCAAAAAATATTCATTCGATAAAACTGTCATTGATATGAGTAATAGCTGGATAGTGTACAATATGGCTGAAGGTAATTTGCACGTGAAATCATAAATCAGTTTCATTAAATCTAAGATTGATTTTGAAGTAAGGTTTCAGATTTTGGTCAAATTTTAACCCTCTGTACAAAAATTGAACTTCGCACAGGAACCAATGATGTGTATGTGAGTGTGTGCTGACAATGGCCCTGAACAATGGACATGCCTGAACCACCTGTTGACTAGGCGTCAGTCTGGCGCTCCCTGTCACATGAATGCTTAATCAATAATTCATGTGGATTGCCCTGGGCACTGCAAGTCTGAATTCATGCACGGTAAAGTGCTTGCAAACACCACATTTCATTCCAGCTGGCAATCATTTTCAAATTTTGCTTCACATATCACTAAATTTGGGATATAGATAAGCATAAATGATCTAAAGTTCCTCATTTTGATACAACTGTCTACTAATTAAATAGTCTGACAAATTTTTCGCTTTTTCGATAAAAAGAGATCATTTTTGGTAAAGAGTTCAGCAGCATTTATCATTGGGGCGATTTGTTTCAGAGCAGATTTATTTAAGGCTCCATATACACAAGTGTATATATACTCTAATGGATTTTCTTTACTTCCTGTCACCACGTTTACGATAGAATAGAAGGTATTCATTGTAATTTTGTTTTTCAAAAGTAGGGAGAGCACTGATGCGACTCAACGACAGTATCGACAGGCGTTTGACTTTGCACAGATACTGCCAGAGGCTGAATAAAGACTAGCTGTGGAATTTCTCATGAATGAATAATGAAGCATTCAAATTCTGGCCATTGTTCAGGACCATTGTCAGGGTGTTAACCACACACTCCCATACACACCCATTGACCCCTGTGCAACGTGAAATTTTGTACAGAGGGTTGAAAATAGAGCAAAGTCTGGAACCTAACTGTAATAGTCTGGTAGGAATGGGAGGTCCCCATGCACCCCCCGAACACATTTTTTTAACTTACTTTTTTGTAATCCTTAGGGTGTCTAGTTAACAATTTTTTTTGTTCCCAAGAAAAAATCGTGTCCCATGGGGGTCATTGGCGGCCATCTTGGCAGCCATCTTGGATTTTCAGGGAAAATCATTATCTTCCATAACTTTTGAACTACACAGCATAAAATTATAAATAAAGCATTTCTTCGGGGTAAACGTGACACGAGGAATCGATTGCAATGGTTATTTACGTGATTAAAGCAAGTCTGAAACAAGAAAAGCCTAAAAATATGCAAATTTCGGTGTCATTTTCACCGAAAAATACCTAAATAGTTTAACTTTTTAATCATACAACATAAAGGGACAAATAAAACAGTAATTCAGAGTTAATATGGCATGAGGAATCGTTTGAGAGAGTTATTTACATGATTAAAGCAAGTTACATACAAGAAAAGTCCAAACATGTGAGGAAAACCAGTGTCGTTTACTCTAGAAATGTTCCCAAGTAGTCTATATACATATATACATGACAATCTCATATCTCCTAAGAGTAAACTAACCTCTTTTTCTTAACAGTCTGGTAGGAATGGGGGGTGGGGGGTCCCATGCACCCTCCTTTTTGTATCCCTTAGGGTGTCTATTTGATTCTTTTTGTCTCCAAGTGAAAATCGTGTCACATGGGGAGTCATTGGCAGCCATCTTGGATTTGCGAGGAAAATCATTAATTTCTATAACTTTTGAAGTTTCCAACATACAAGGACAAATAAATAATTTCTCCAGGGTAAATTTGGCATGAGGAATCGATTGACATTGTTATTTACATGATGAAAACAATTATGATACATGAAAAATCCAAACATGCGAATAAAAAAAAACAGTGTTGTTTGCTCTGCCCAAATAGTCCATATACATACATGACAATTATATACCTCATATGATTGACTAACCACTAAAGTCTAGGAATGGGGGATCCTCATGCACCCTAAATTTTTGTATCCCTTCAAGGTGTCTATTAGATGATGATTTTTTCTTTTGTTTCCAAGTAATAATCGTGTCGGGGGGGGGGGGGTCATTGGCGGCCATTTTTGATTTGAGAGGGAAATCAGTAAATTCTGTAACTTTTGAATTTCACAACATACAGGGATAAATATAACATTTCCTTCAGGGTAACTGTGTCATGAGGAATCGACTGAGATGTTTATTTTTATGATTAAAGCAAGTTTGATACAAAAAGTCCAAAATACGAAAAATTTGGTGTCATTTACACCGTAGAGTACCCAAAATCCGTATACATACATGACAAACTACTTCACAAAAGTGACTTGGCACTTTGTCTTTAGATCATAGCTCAAATATGGTGTTTTGTTTATAAAAAATATGCAACATGCAACTCCAAGCATTTTGATGCCTCACTTGTTGAAATCAAATGAAAAATGTAAGCACGATGGCAATTGATATGCAGATACCCCTAAAAAGCAGATCGAAAGAGGTCAACATACAAATTTTGACCACATGTGAAAGTGACTAATCGACAAAATTCAAACCTAAAATGTAATTGAACACTTTTTGAGTGCATCTTCTATTTCATATAATTTCGTATTTGAAGAGTTTGAGTAAGTGTATTTTCATAAAGGAAATCACTGTACCAAAATGCTCTGTCGGTTTCACCAATTTAGGTGTCAGATTGTTATCATTAAACTTATTTAAGATTAAGTTAAAAATGGTTCATTCAAACGTATTTGTTTAAAGCCTTCCTGTCTGAAAATAAACATATGAAAATCACTTGGCAGTCAGAAATCCACTCTCTCTCTATGACTTTAATTTGTCTAACATATTCTTAATTCTCAACCTATGCAATTATACAAACCACAGATTCGGTAAGCGATAATATGTTAGCTTTGGGTTTTACACTTCTGGTAATTTACAGTCATCATCAAAACGATCATTGTAATCAATGTCTGGCTCCTCCTCTTCATCCTCCTCTGTGTACGGAGTAACTTTCTGAAGCAAGTCAATGAGGGAAGTGGGAAGGATAGGGCCACTTGACCACACCGGATCCATGATACCGAAGGCTGTCTTATGCCACCTTTGTCCAGGATTAAAGCGGTAGCGCACCAGAAGATTGGTTAGTCAGATCGCTTGAAGATGGCAAGGTGGTACCCATGGTTCACACATTGAAAGTGTGAAATAAGGTTGCCTCTGCCAGGTGGGAGCAAGGAGAAATCCACCTTGGATTTGGTCATCAGTTGCTCGCCCTCTCCCACCATCTGTTTCAGCATGATGCTGCGAACGCCATTATGATAGACTTCTCCCGGACCTCGCTATACATTTTAGGCATGTGAATGCTTCAATGTCATCTGTCACCTCTGGCTCCACAGACCACCCATCACCAAGATTTGTGAGGAAAAAACACTCAACTTGGCATATTGTATAGTCATATTCTAATATTTTAGTAGTGTTTATTATGATATAATACTGAGCAACTTATTGGATTTCAGTAAAATACTTCTGAAATCACGAAATCAAACAACTCTCACCTGAATGCTATGTGGTATATGGGGTGGCTTTTGTTGATTCTTTAGGGGTCCAACTTTTCCCAACCCATTAAGGCACTTTAATTGTTACATCTTCCCCGATAGTCGAGATATTTTGGTATGTAGTATATGAGCTCCCGTTGATTCTATATAAATGCAAGTTAATTGACATTGACAACCTGGCAATACGTGACAGTCCGTTTATTAAGAAAGATACTACATTGTAGAATGGATTAAGCAAGGACCAAGGGGATCAAGGAAATGTGTGTCTGGATCCCTCACCAAAGCTACCTTGTACCTAAGTTTAGCAGCGCACTTGAGGTAGAGCACGACCCTGGTGTCCGTCTTCTTACCTGGTTAGACAGTCACTCATGGATATCGCGCCATTGTCTCTTGGAACATATCATTGTGTAAACAAAAGGAATGTAACAGAAATCACATTCTCTGAAGCTTAAGTGATTCCTGTTACATTCTTTTTGTTCACCTAATTATTCATCCCAGGAGACAATAAGCTCTATCCATGAGCTGCCGTCTAACCAGGAGAAGGACACCAGGGTAGCGCTCTACCTTGAGTACTCCACTATTAAGCTTGGGTACAAAGCAGCTGTGGTAAGGACACCAGACACGGACATTTTCTTGATCTTCTTGCACCATGCTCACTCCGTCACCCTCACTATCCTCCTTGATAAATGGACTGTCGAGCATTGCCAGATTGTGAATGTCGTTGAACTGGCATACTGAATCAAAGGGAGCGGGCTACTGTACCACAATACTTGGACGACATGTGTTTACAGGGGAAGATGTAACAAGTGCCTTCAAGAGTAGGGGCAAAGTGGGACCCCTAAAGAAGCTACAAAGCCACCCCATGTACCATACAGCATTCAGGAGAGAGTAGTATGACATTATAATCTCTGCAATATTTTACTGAAATGTGGTAAATTGTTCAATATTACATTATAATGAACACTGCAGAAATCTTACAACATGACTTTGAAATGTGCCAATGTTTTTTGTCCCCCACTTAAACCTTGGAGATAGGTGGTCTGTAGAGCCAATAAGAGGTGACAGAAGACATTGGAGCATTCACATGCCTAATGTATGACCATACGAGGTGGAGAAGTCTATTTACAGCAGCATCATCCAAAGCAGATGATGGGAGAGGGCGAACAAATGACGACAAACTCCAATGTGGATTTCTTCATGCTCATATACACCTTGCAGTGACAACCTTATCCCACACATTAAATGTGTGACCCATCGCCTTGCCATCTTAAAGAGAGCTGACCAACCAATCTTCTGGTGCTCTGTATATGACTCCTTTGATTCTGGACAAGGATGGCAGAAGGTAGCCTTTGTTATGATGGAGCCAGTGTGGTCAAGTGGCCCTATCTTTCCGACTTCCCTCATTGACTTGCTTCAGAAAATTACTGAGGAAATGAAGGAGGATGAAGAAGAGGACCCAGACATTGATTACAATGATCGTTTTGATGATGACTACCGGTATAGAAATTAAAGAAGTGTGAAATGAAAACCTGATATATCGCATAACCGCTTCTGTGGTTTGTACAGTTACACATGGTGAGCATTCAGAACATTTTTTAAGAAAAGTGAAGTCATATTGTGTTACTTTATATTTTTTAAATATACGTTAATTCCATACTTCATGAAAAGCATATACACATGTCACAAACGTTGAAATATATAGATGATGACTGGCGGCGGAGGGAACATACCCAATGTTCCACCCGAACGGTTTGAAATGCTATTGAGGGAGATTATAAGTGCGCTGCGGTCCTAGGCCTTAAATCTGTCATTTGTCACGTGGAAATGTTTTCCCATGGGAGAACATTACAAGAATGTTCGCCCATGGGCCAACATAACGAATGTACTTCCATCACGTGACTGTGTTCAGCCAATCACTAATCGGTATGTGACTAACCCTTTCAAAATATCATTATGTCTTTTGATAATAGCTTGAATATTGCGTCTTATATCAGACAACTTTAAACAGAATTCGAAAGGAAACTTAATTCCAAGCAATGTGAACTTGAATTTAATGCATACAGGATGTAACCACAAAAGCGATTCACATGCAAATATTTCTAAATTAAAGTAGCAGCAGTCCACATTGATATACAGTCCCTATTCACAGGCTAGATTTCCGGCTGTCAAATGAAATTTTCTCTTTTTGTTTTCGGACAATAAACTTTAAACCAATACATTTGAATGAAGTGCTCTTTTTAACTTGAGAATAAATGAAACCATTTTGGCATCTAAATTTTTTAAATCGGCTCGACATTTTGACACAGTGATTGTTTCCTTGAAAAAAATCCCAACTCAAACTCGTTTTAAATATAAAATGAAACGATATTAAACGCGCACAAAGAGTGTTAAATTTCAGTTCAAGTTTTATCTTTGTCCATTAGTCACTTTTAAGTGTTGTGATCAACATTATTATCATGTGTCACCTCTTTTTAAAGGACAAGTTCACCTTCATAAACATAAGGATTGAGAAAATGCAACAATATTAGTAGAACACATCAGTAAAAGTTTGAGGAAAATTGGACAATCGATGCAGAAGTTATGAATTTTTTAAATTTTTGTGTTGGAACCGCTGGATGAGGAGACTACTACAGCTTGTGAGTCATATGCGTACAACAGTATAAAGAAAATGTAAAAGAAAATTCAACATATTTTCACTTTTTCGCATAATAAAAGAGCACTTGACTTGCCTCTTTCTAAAGGCAGGGGGAATAATATTACCCATAACATTTGTCGGTAACAAGTCAGGGGAATGTGTACTTTTTTCAAAAGATGGAATTTTGTGAAATTCTCTTTATGTTTTCCTTATATTGTTGTACGCATGTGACATCTAAGTTATTCATACACTGCAGTAGTCTTCTCATCCAGCGGGTACTGCACAAAAACTTCAAAAATTCATAACTTTTGAACGGATTGTCTGATTTTCCTCAAACTTTCAATGATGTGTTCTACTAATATTGCTACATTCTCTCAATCCTTATGTTTATGAAGGTGGACTTGTCCTTTAAGGGTATTTGCATATGAATTACCACAGTGCTTACATTCTTATTCTATTTCACCAAGTGAGGGGTGACAATGCTTGAAATTAATTTTCTCTTCAGATTCTATTTAATGTTTTTGATACAAAACAAAAAAGGCCTATTTCGGCAATGATCTATAAGACAGAGTTGTTAGTCACTTTTGTGAGGTATGCAATTTGTCATGTATGTAGCATGAAATATTTGGGCCATTTCCAGAGTAACAGCACTTATTTTTTCAGTTTTGGGACATTTCTTGTGTCAAATTTGCTTTCATTATGTAAATGACAATCTCAATTGATTCCTCATGCTGTGTTTCGTCTGAAGAAATGTTTTATTTGTCCCTGTATGTTGTGTATAGTTCAAAAGTTGAACTATTTGGGTACTTTTTATTGTAACCGATACAGAATTTATCATATTTGGGACTTTTCTTGTATCAAGCATTTTAAAATCATGTAAATAACCATCTTAATCGATTTCTCATGTCACATATACCCTGAAAAAATGTTTTATTTTTCCTTGTATGTTGGAAACTTCAAAAGTTATAGAAACTAATGATTTTCCTCGCAAATCCAAGATGGCTGCCAATGACCCCCATGTGACACGATTTTCACTTGGAGACAAAAAAAAAATAAAATAGACACCCTAAGGGATACAAAAATGAGGGTGCACGGGACCCCCCCCCCCCCTTTCCTACCAGACTGTTAAGAAAAAGAGGTAAGTTTACTCTTAGGAGGTATGAGATTGTCATGTATATATGTATATAGACTACTTGGGAATATTTCTAGAGTAAACGACACTGGTTTTCCTCGCATGTTTGGACTTTTCTTGTATGTAACTTGCTTTAATCATGTAAATAACTCTCTCAAACGATTCCTCATGCCGTATTAACTCTGAATTACTGTTTTATTTGTCCCTGTATGTTGTGTAATTCAAAAGTTAAACTATTTGGGTAGTTTTCGGTGAAAATGACACCGAAATTTGCATGTTTTTAGGCTTTTCTTGTTTCAGACTTGCTTTAATCATGTAAATAACCATTGCAATTGATTCTTCGTGTCATGTTTGCCCTGCAGAAATGCTTTATTTATAGTTCTATGCTGTGTAGTTCAAAAGTTATGGAAGATAATGATTTTCCCTGAAAATCCAAGATGGCTGCCAAGATGGCCGCCAATGACCCCCATGGGACACGATTTTTTCTTGGGAACAAAAAAATTCATTAACTAGACACCCTAAGGGTTACAAAAAAGTAAGTTAAAAAAATGTGTTCGGGGGGTGCATGGGTACCCCCCATTCCTACCAGACTATAAAATCAATCATGGATTTCATGAAACTTATTTATGCTTTCATATTTAAACCACCTTCAACCAAATTGTACACTATTCAGCTATCACTCATATCAAGACAGTGTTATTTGATATATAGTTTATGAATTATTAAGAATCGAAAGTGGGAAATGTTTTTTGAAACACCTAGTATGAGTATTGTTTTGTAAAAGGTGCATAGAGAGTGCAATAGATCTTAAGGGCTTTTTACACTTGTGTTTCTTAACCCCGGACTTTCTCTTACCCAGGACTATCGTTAGTCCCGTACCAATTTTTTCAGCTTTTTACACTCGCCAATTAGTCCCGTACTATCTCTTGTCCGGGGCTAAGGAGAAAACTGACCTTTTTACACTCGTATTTCTTAGCCCCGGACTTTCCAAACCACATGAATATTCATAATTACGCTGTGTACTGTACACGTACACGCACGCACTGGCAGCGGTTGATTACCTCGTTTCTGATTGGTCAGTGAGGGTCGGACTTCGTCTCCGTCGCTTATAGTCCATGGGCCAAGACCCGAAAAATGGGTTGTTGGTACCATCTGAGGTGGCACAACCTTTTTGGCGTCAGTTTGTTTGTCGGGCATAGATATGCTTATCAAGCTATGATAGCATTTCCAAATGAGTAGCTTAGTCATAATAAATGAATTTTTAACCAATTTGGTCTCGTTTTTATATCCCTATACTTCTGAATCGAAACTAAACCGCTATACAAAGAAGAGCACTGCCTTCTGTATGTCCACAGGTGTTCTGTTGTAAACGCGGTGCGCTTAGTCTTTATTCAAGGCAGCGAAGGGAATATCCAAAGGGTTTATTTATTCATTTATTTATTTATTTATTTATTTATTTTTCAGCATGTATACACACTTTCAGTAAATTCACCTGTTTGAAGTGAAGTCAAAAGTAGGAGTTACATTCGGGTGTTGGCATGCCACAAGCCCAACACCTTCAGGTCATACAGCCCAAAAGTCATGCAGTCCAATTGTTATGTTGCTCATGAGTCATGCTGCTACCATTTACAGAATTGTGATTGTATGATATTTCAGTGCAAAATCTTAGTTTTTGAGGTTGTTGGCGGATGAGAAGGTGCATTATAATCTAACTTATCTCTGTAGTGACAATAATTGATACCTGTCATTTTGGAAGAGCAGTCTACATAATGCTTGTCAGTAAAATGCTAGTAAAATGACACCATTTTAGGGGGCATTCCAGACGATTTTCATAATTCCACATAATGAAGTACAAAAATCAACAACTCCATAAAAATGATTTATGGAATTTATCGTGGTTCTTGAGCAGAAAAACAATACTTTGAAAAACCCTAAAAAGACTGGGCTATTTTGATGCCTCGTAGGACTGGATGGGGGGCCTCATTGCCCCCCCCCCCCCCCAAGATCTTGGCCGTTGACCGCGCGATCGCAAGGAAAATTGGCACGCGCGTCACCCGCAAGGTAATCTACAAAACTGAATAGGTAATTATTTCACAAATATCAAAATTTATTTCTTGAACAATTAATTATGCTAATTTATGCATGAATTTAAAAAATGGCTGTAAATCTGTAATCAAAGGTCCAAAACTGCTAACGTTTGGTTTAGGTACTCTATGTAGGATTCTTATTGAATGAACAATGAAAAAATGGAGGTATCAAAATGTTTTTCTTATGTATTTTATTGTTTTTCTCAAATATCTCATGTATTTCGATGTTTTTGACTTTTTATTGTTTTTTCCCGATGGAAATCATCGATGACATTATTTGGATCATAAAGAACATGAAATTAATTGATTTTGATAAGTAAGAGTAAAAACAATGATCGATACATATATGAATTTTGATCAGAGACACATTAGGAAAGGTTTTGGGGCAAAAGTTTGCTATAGTTATTCTCAGCTGAGAGAGCACGCTGCCTGCACACACAGAACGCGAAGGCGCACGCTTTGCATTATTCATGAGCCTACAAGGTCTGCCGCGCACGTAGTGCCCACAGCAATGATACGGACTGGTCCATTGTCGAATATGGGTAAAATGCTGCAGAAACATAAGGGCAGTCATAAACATAGCGCTATATGGGTCAAACCTATATTGACAGCATGAATTACATGCTTTTTCATGAAATTGTTAAACAATGTTTACGTCATCTGCTTTCTAACTGGCCACATACTCCAACACACACACACACACGCACATTAAAGCAAACACTGAGGTATCAATCGTATCATAATAATATATTGCTAACAGTCGCTTTCTCATCTGTGGGGCAACTTGAACAGTAAATCAATAGTAAAACCTAAGTATACTCTAAAAGATGCACAAATAGAAACTGAAAGCTGATGTAGTGCATGTAGATTCACAATCATGCTGGAATGTTGATGACCACTGCAAGTTCCATTAGCGGCACTGCGCTGCACTGTGCTTCATGCTCCACTCGCGGTTACCGGGGCACGTTCACCCCCATTACACAATGGTGCACTCTGCGTATATTTATGTGCTTGCGGAGAAAGATGTGATTATCGAACATCATCGAAGAAGAAAATTCCTGTTTTCTACATCTTCTCAGCAACATATAAAGTCATAACTGGTACAGTAGGTGGTCAGTTAATACAAGGGTTCACCGCTTACTTCTAGAAATGAGAAATACATATCCAATTTACGTTATAACTCACGGTATATGAAATCATAACTCGTCCATCAAATGCAGCCACGAATAAATAGTGACGTTATGTTTCATATGATAATGATCTCCTCTGTGTCGGTGATTGTGATTGGATTGAGGATGGGACCTTCTCAGTTTTTTGCCAATTCCGACAAGACATACCATCCAATAACAATGAGTTTGACATCATATGATAGAAAATTTTTCGGCGCGTAATATGGTAGAAGACCCAGCTTCATATGCCATTCGGTTGCGGAGATACAGCCTTTCAAATAGGAAGGCACACTGCATCACACGGCGAATACTTCAGGAAGTGTGTACAATCCTATGGGGCAGTTATTCTGTAAAGTGAAACCACAAAGCTGTATTTGAGCAGCCAGTCCGACGTTATTAGAAGTCAATTTCTTTTCTAATTTTAGTATTCTATAGAAAAATGTCCTAAGACTAGAAAACCGCTAGCCCCAAGTTCACGGACATTACTTACTTTGATATTTCTCCATTAATGAGAGTATGTAGGGTTTTGCTCGTGTGTCTCCATAGGCTATAACACAGGGTGCGCGCGCGCGTGTTCTGTGCCTATTATTATACACAACCTTTCCTAATGAATTTGCATTGGATTTGTACATGAAATCACGTTTTTGAGCAATTTCGGGTCCGACATGCACTTACAAAATAATGCGCAGAACCGCGTACCCGGGCGCCGCGAATTTGGTCTAAAAATTAAATTACACTGAACAAGATTGATGACGTATAGGAGGTACACATATTTCAGAAATAGAGCAGCGTAATTCCATTACAATGCCTGCGAGTTCACCTGTGTAGAATATACCCGTGATATTATGCATGCCTTTTGTTCTGCTTCCTTGAGCTCCCAACTCATTCATTCTTATGGTGAGGCTGCCATGTCATCATGGTTCATTCCAGTCTGTTCTAAATTTTGAAAATATTCTTATCTTCATCCCAATTATCGTATTCCATTCTAAAACTCTGTCTTTAGTATTTAAGTAATTTATAGTTGTTCATTTGTAAAAATCTGAGAATCATCCAGAGGTCTCCTTTAAGGCACCCCTTCCCATTTTAGATAGTCTAACAGCAAAACATCAAGAATATTATGATCTAGATGATTCAGTTACCAAAGCATGTGGTATCTTTTTACGCTAATCATTCAATCGCATCTTCATCGTACCATGAGAATGGCACACAAAATACCCACATCCACAGCTTACCATGTTGTCACTGAATCCAATTTTGATTGATTGAAAGCAGCAACATCATTAGAACATATCAGTGAAAGTTTCAGGAAAATTGAACAATCGATGCAAAAGTTTTGAATTTTTAAAGTTTTCGTGTTGGAACTACTGGATGAGGAGACTACAGTAGGCTGGATATAGGTTTCCACAGCATGGGTGCGTCCACTGATGCGACCACTGATGCGACTTCTAATTACACAGTGTACTCCTCTCGCAAACTAAAAAAAAAAAAATGGACACAAAATGGCTACCCTACATTACGATACAATTTAGAGAGCTAAGTACAAACTCAGTACACCTAGAAACATTCATTTCCAAAGGTCGTGGTATTTTTATAACCTTAATAACATTTAAAAATTATAGTCGTAGCTTTTTATCGATTAAGGGGATTATTTTGAAGATAAAGGTTTGTACATGCAAACTACTAGTATATGCCAAATTCAAACCTCCATGCAACACAACCTATAGGCCTACTGAATGCTAGTACAAAATTGTATTTACCATCTTCTGGACTTTTCTCGATCTACATTATGCTAATCACCATCATGCCTATAGGATGTTTTACGAACCGGTAATCGATATTTGTAAAAATTGATTCAGCTGTTGTCTCCATTTCTTGAATTATAGTTTATGATACACTTAGTCGCCTATGAGTCTTTACATAAATCTCAGAATTGATATACAGAGTCGCTCATAATTTATTTAGTTTGGGATCTGATCGACATAGGACTTACTTTCACTCTTTCAACTCCATTTCTTAAAGTCTCTCGTACGGACGGAAAGTCTTCAAAGATTTCCATAATAAATGATGACTCGGCAGGAACCCTGGTCTACATAGAACGCTCGGAAGGTCAGTTTGCATTGCAGTAATTAGCTGAATGTGCTAAATTAGAAATTGTTCCCGTAGGAAGGAAGGGTTTCAATAATTTGTTACCTTCGTGCAGTTTACTTGAATACCCGTATCTAACACACACTCACACACACTTTTTTTTTAAAAGTCATTATGCAAAAATAGTGCGCGGTACCATCTATGGACTATTTTAGCTCATATTCAAATGATACTTTTTAGACCCTTTTTTTGCATACAATTAGAGTTCAGTGTCCTGCTCAGTCGAGTTCGTTGGTCCTGGCATACTGCCTTCTGCGAAGGTTTCAACTTCTTCGTCGCATTGGTCGCGGAGCGGCGGAAAGGAGTACAAGTCACTATACAACTGGCTAATTGTATGTATTTAGGTAATGGTCTGGAACCATGCAGGCCTTGGGACCAGACTATGCAAATAGTCTGGAAATCAGACTATGCACATGGTCTGGAAATCAGACTATGCACATGGTCTGGAAATCAGACTATGCACATGGTCTGGAAATCAGACTGCCCTGCGTGCGCTTCTATACTCTTTGCTATGCACGCACGTACACTCGTGCAGCTTATACAGTGTATAGGTCAGGTGCTTTTGTTATGTCTTGTAAACTAACTTTTGACCCACTCGACCGGTGTAAAAATCTCTGCTGTGTGTGCGTGTGTGTGTTGTGTGTGTGTACCAAAGAGTTTCCGCTCTTTAGTGTGTACATCAACAAGCTGCAGCTGTGGTTTGCATACGGCCGGATTGAGGGACCGCGCATCATTTGAATCACCGATAAACGTACTGTACTCGAGTTTTATGATTCAAACCACAGGCACCCTAAGTGGCGTGTGTCGGGCGTCCGCTCTCCGCTCAGCGTTCGGCCCGGGTTAGCAGCCAACTGATTGCATGGAGACATTTGTTTTTTGTTTTTTCACTATTTCTTTCTCGTCGTTATTAATGACTCACTCAAGGACACTGACTGTTCTCCTTTTAAAGACACTTTGAAGCCAGGTAATGCATAGTGAAAGCTGGAAGGATGGCGCAAGAAGGTAAAAGCGGAGATATGAACAGCACATCTAGATCGGAAGTTGAGGTAAGTGTGGTAATGGTGGAGGGTGTGATTTCGAGTGTGACGGTGAAAGAACCATCTGAGGCTTTGCCTGCGCCTGTGGCCGCGGCGCAAGCTGAGCCTGTGGTCCGTACAGAGCATGGTCCTATTACGAGGCACCACCACATGTACAAAACGCGGGCGGGGTGTTCTATGGCTACGTGTGATAAGCTGGGAATACGAAGAAAGGTTCTGCAGCGTGCAGTGACGGCAATCCTAGACAAGACACCGATCGTATGGACCAAGTTGAGTGGTGTGTATCTTACAAATGGTGTTGTTTTGGAGTTGCGCACGTGGGTGAAACGGTGGTATTATTATCATGCGACCATGACGGGTGATCTCATTCTAGCACTGTTTGATGTGGAGATTCATGAGACAGATATGCCAGGACTTCGGAGGAAGGTTGAGAGACTGGTTGAAGAGGATCGAAGGTTGAAGAAAAATAAGAGAGCAAGTGGTGTGGAGATGTTGAGGGTGTTCTTGGAAACCCCTTTTCAGTGGAAAGGTAGAAGAAGTGAAAGGGAAGTCAGAGATGAAGAAAGAGAAGAGGGAGAGGGGGAGCAGGAAGGAAGGGAAATTGAAGAGTTGGAAGTGATGGAAAGAGAAGAGGAAGAAGGAGAGAATGAAGGACAGGAGGAGGAGAGAAGGGACACCAGAGATGAAGGAAGAACAGAAATGAGAGGAAAGAGAAAAAGGGGGACAAGAGAGGGGCAATCGCAAGATGGGAGAAGAGAGGAAGATAGAAAAAGAAGAACTAGAAGGGAGGGAGGAGGAGGGGCAAGCATATCGGTGGAGGGTGTGATTTCGAGTGTGACGGTGAGAGAACCATCTGAGGCTTTGCCTGCGCCTGTGGCCGCGGCGCAAGCTGAGCCCGTGGTCCGTACAGAGCAAGGTCCTATTACGAGGCACCACCACATGTACAAAACGCGGGCGGGGTGTTCTATGGCTACGTGTGATAAGCTGGGAATACGAATAGATGTTCTGCAGCGTGCAGTGACGGTAATCCTAGACAACACACCGATGGAATGGACCAAGTTGAGTGGTGTGTATCTTACAAATGGTGTTGTTTTGGAGTTGTACAGGTGGGTGAAAACGCGTAAATATCGTGTGACCATGACGTGCGATCTCATTCCAGCGCTGTTTGATGTGGAGATTGATAAGACAGACATGCCAGGACTTCGGATGAAAGTCAGGAGGCTGGTTGTAGAGGATCGAAGGTTGAGTAAAACCAAGAGAGCAAGTGGTGTGGAGATGTTGAGGGTGTTCTTGGAAACCCCCTTTCAGTGGAAAGTACATAGAAGAAGTGAAAGGGGAGTGAGAGATGAAGAAAGAGAAGAGGGAGAGGGGGAGCAGGAAGGAAGGGAAACTGAAGAGTTGGAAGGGATGGAAAGAGAAGAGGAAGAAGGAGAGAATGAAGGAGAGGAGGAGAGGAGGGACACCAGAGATGAAGGAAGAACAAAAATGAGAGGAAAGAGAAAAAGGGGGACAGGAGAGGGGCAATCGCAAGATGGGAGAAGAGAGGAAGATAGAAAAAGAACTAGAAGGGAGGGAGGAGGAGGAGGGGCAAGCATATCGGAGCCAGAGGGTGTGCGGTTTGAAAATCCAAGGTTGCCAGACGACTTAGAGGGCGCTCCTCAGGCAATTCAAAGGTTGAGACGGGAACTTGATAATGTTAGATCAAAGTATAAGTCAAAAGTTAGCAGGTGCCGAAATTTGCAAACACTGCTAGAGAGTGTCGAGAGGAAGTTGGAGTTCCAAATGAATTTATCTGCCAAATTGATCGCTGATTGTAAGAAATCTGACAGGGACGTGCGTAAATATCGTCAGAGGAGCACGATAAGACAAAAGGAAGTCGATGTACTCAAGCAAAACCTTAAGGAACTTACGAAAAAACTAAGAAAATGTGACAATACAATTGAAAAAAATGAAAAGACAATTCCGGCAAGTACCACCACGGGAGAAACATCGGGCGATACCAGTGACAGTGATGCCGAGAGTGTGTGCGAGTACAAGGAGGCATTAGAAAAGTGTAAAGGGGAGTTGCAAGATGCTAGGATTACATTAATAAGTACGAAGAAAGAGCTAAAGAATGAAATCAAAACAAAGTTTGTGGAAGCAAAGAAATGTGAGCAAAAGTTAGAGGAAGCAAAGCAATTTGAGCAAGGAAGAGCAAAGCTTACGTCTATCATCAGTACACTGCGGAAAAAAATAAAACAAGGTCAAAGGCGTGAGAGATATAAGATACAAAACAAGGAAAAAATGAAAGAAAAGATGGCTCAAGAGAGGAAGGAACATTCTGCTAAAGTAGTCTCTTTGCGGACGGAAGTCAAGAAATTGAGAGAGGAATTAAAAGAGGCACAAAGTTTCATTGGACCTGATCCTGAAAAGGTACATGTTTCATTCAAACAGAAGGGAATATATAACAGTAATGTGAGGGGTGTCTACCAAGATTTGTTGACTAATCATGGAGTGAGTGCGCAAAACTGCGAGGGAGTCGTTAGGACTGTGTTAGGGGGTCTGACAGACATAAACATGAAGAAACTTCAACTCCCAAAGAAGACTACTGCAAAATCAATGTTCTATGAAGGACGAAAAATGACCCAAATACAAGTAGCAAGGGCTTTACAAGAGGAAGGCAATACAACACTATCAAGCGATGGCACAACTAAATTTGGGCAACATTATGCAGCATTTGATATTTACAAGGAGTCAGATGGGGGCAGCTCAAGTATGATGATTGGGATGAGAGAGAGTGTAGGTGGGACTGCCCAAACAACGCTGGACACACTTCTCGGACTCTTGCATGAAATAACTGACATGCCAGGATCAACTCAAACCGTAAACAAGATAATTGCAAATATCAAGAACACAATGAGTGATCGTCATGTAGCAGAAAAAAAGTTCAACAAACTCCTCAAAGACTACAGACAAGACCTTCTACCTGAGATAGTAGATGGATGGGGGGAAATGAACGATGCTGAAAAGGAACAGTTCTCATCTATGAACAATTTCTTCTGTGGGTTGCATTATTTAGTTGGATTGGGAGATTATGCAAGCAAGACCATTAAGGCGTGGGAGGAAATGATCTTTGGTAATGACAGAGTTGGAGCCGAGTCACTGGGTGGGATGCATGTTGAGAGAGGTGAGTGTGGGACTGTTCGGTTGGTGCGGACCGTTTGCAACTCAGTGCAGGATCGAGGATGTGCGAGGTCCGGAAAGCCTGTGGAATTCAGGACTTTCCTGAAGTCAAAGGGTATCGAACATGTTCCTCTTGCACCATTCAAGGGGAACAGGTTTAATATCCTGTTCCTCAATAGTGGTGGCGTCTTCTTCCTTCGATCGGAATTGAAGGAGTTCTGTGAAGAGCAGGTGGAAGATCATCTCAAAGCTGTCGGTGCTGACCTGCGCGTGAGCCAATACCTGGCGGCTGCGCGAGCGCTTGGTCTCATTGACAAGCTTGTGACAGCTCCTCTTTGGCGTGTCATCAACGAGTCGAGCCACATTGCCGAAATGAATCAACAATATGCCGACCTGCACACATGCTTCATTAGGTGGGCTGATGATGCCAGTCAGTTTATGCGCGGTGATGATGTGCTCTTCGAAGGGAAACACAACCCAGATGATCCAGTCTTTAAGTCTTTGGTGACCCCAAATGCAGAACTCGATCAAATGACGAAGCAGGTCCTTGAACTTGTCTTCCTTACTTTCTGCCAGGTCACCGAAAACATGTTGCAGGATCATCTGGGTTCTGGTAAGCACGCCAAGATGGGAGAAGAGCAAGTAAGGGCGACTCAGAGTGTGCCGAGAACAAATGTTGGTGTCGAGCGCGATTTCGGCATGTTGGACAGGTTGATTCATTTGAAGCCTTCTGCAAGTATGTTGGTGTACGAGAGCATCATCATGGGTGTGAAAAATAAGACAAGCGAATGGAGGAAAGGGCTCTCTGTGACTGACAGGGAAGAGTTGATGAAGTATGCACGAAGAAGTGTGAGGGCGCAGAAAGAGGAGTACGCGAAGCGAGCGAAGAATCTATGGGAAGAAAGAATCGAGAAGCGAAGAAGTATGCAGAAGGCCAAAGAACATGTGGTGACAAAGTGCGTGAAAAGTGAGAAGGTGTACGCTGATGCCGTGGCGAAGTGTGGAGGGATCTGGTTGTCGGAGCACGAGGTACATGAAAAGATGCGTGATGCGTGTGAGGAGGAGTGTGTGGAAATGCTTCAAGCTCAACTGGAAGCTAGGAGACATTTGTTCCAAGAGAAGAATGTGAATGGCAGGTTAAACTTGAGTGAAAAAGGCCGAAAGAAGGGTGTGAAAGAACTGAAAGAGAGTGTACTTCAAATCATACAGGAGGCTAACAAGAGGGGGAAGAGAGTTGAGGATGAAGAGGAGGATGACTATGCGCATGCTTGTGCCTCGGATGATAAGATTGAAGAGTACAAGAGTATGGTGGAGGAGAAGAGAAAGAAGACGCCTCAGAAGACAACTCAGAGTCGAAGGCAGAAGACAACTCAGAGTCCAGGAAAGAAGAAGCAACCGAAGGGTAATGTCACAAACGAGATCAAGTATGAGAACTTGGTTGGGAAAATTGTTGACCATTTAACTACTTTAGATAATGGAGATGAGGGATTGTACAGAGCAACAGTAATCAGCAGGTGTAGGAAAGGTCTAAGATTCATCTACGACAGGGAACCAGAGGCTACGTACGATTACACGAGGGCAGAAATTGAAGAGGATCTGCGCAATGGGGACTTAAAGTTAACTCAGCTTAGGATTGGAGACATCATCGGTAGGCACATAATGCATAGATTTGAGGTAGACAATGATGTAGTTTGGTGTAAGGGAGTCATTTCGTCAGCAACAGAAGGACAGGAGTGTCTTGTAACATATGAGGAGGTTGACGATGATGAAAACGAACTCGAAAGTTCATGGGAGGGGCCTCTGTTAGAGGAGTATGCAAACAATGATGTCAGATTCTTACAACCCGAGTAACCTGTAGCTTAGTGGTAAGATTTCTCGTATCTGGTTTAGGTGCTGCCTTCTGCACTATATCTTGCACACAGAGTTGTGTAACAGTTATGCCATTCTTGTTTAATAAAGCAAATAATAAGGTGACAAATTCAAATTGTGTTATGAATGATCATTGCGCAATGTCTTCTCAATTTCAGATGGGGTGTTGCCTTTTCTTCCAGCCGTCTTTTTTTTTTTTTTGCTTTTTTTTTGGTATTCACGTTTTGTAGCATCTACATTGTACCACCTTATAGCTCAGCTGATTCTTATTGAGTTTACTGAAACAATCCCATGTTTCTATACAGTCGACCTCGCATACAAACGGGTAAGTTGAATAATCGGCTATTCAAAGATCTTTTCAAGTCCTCAAATTCTCTTTATAATTATAATATTGATTTTAATCCCTCATAATAATTGCATAAAGTCAAATTTTCTCAAAGTCTATGGTATTTATTCAGTTCAAATAGATTTGATTAAGTCAAGATTGACTGTATAACCAGAAATTACAAATATCTGTCACCTCCTTCAGAATTGTCCCATGTATGTGCCCCCCCCCCCCCCCAAAAAAAAAATATATATATATATATATATATATATATATACACACATTTATTTAACATCAATGGCACCCTCCTCATTGTAAAATAGTAAATCAATCCAAATACATTCAGGATATAAAACTACTAAATTACCCACATCTTGGAGAAATCCCCATTCGATTTGTTTCAGTGGTCAAAGAGTTAATGCAGATATTTGTAGAGCATGTCAGGAATCCCTTCCCTCCAAGTTCTGTCCATTGTGTTCACACATTATACAGTTCCAAGAGCATCCAAGTGCTGAACTTGGAAGAATCAGACCCATGACATGCTGTACAAGGATCCACATTTCTCTTTGACTATACTTAACCAATATGAGGTTTTCTGTAAAATATACAACTGTAGGTTAGATGGTTTAATTTTCATCCCTCAAGAAAGCAGTAAGACAAATTTTATATTGGATGATACCATTTGATGCGATTTTTTTTTTTCTTATGGGGGGGGGGGGCATACTATATCGTACTTGAAGGCAGAACAGTGGCAGCATTTGGTAAACAGAGCTATATACACCATGTCCCAGAAAAAACGAAACCGGGTTTCCATGCAACTTTTTACTATCGAAATCATACATTTTCTCTATGGAAAGATAAACTCTTCTTCTTTCATTTAATGTACTACTTAATGTTCATTGTTCATGCATGACTGAGAACAATGAAAAGTAGTGCTATCAAATTTTCATTTGCTCGCGCAAATGGTGATTTTAAGTGAATTTTTCAGACTTATAACGTCACGTTTTCGAAAAACAAAGTTACAATCATAACCCAAATATTCATATTTTCTTCTTTCATATGAGACCGTACGCGTCAAATATGAATAAAATTTATAATAATTGAAGACTAATATCGCGAGTATTCTCAGGCTGCATGCAGTCCAATGGCTACGGGAAATCAACATTACAACAATGATACACATTTTGATGATTTTATACCTCAAACTTGTATTAACTGTTTTCATTCCTCCCTACATTTCCCTCATGCGTGTTTAGTCCTTCATCACCGACTGGGTTTTAAAGTTTTTGAAGGGGGTGGAGAAGCAGAAAGAGAGGTATACATCACTTTATTTATCACTGAACTTGCGCTTCTAACATTTCAAAGGTGCAACTGCATGGCGGAAAGTTGTCTTTTTTTGGGGGGGGGGGGGGGGGGCTCGGAAGGTTTTTTTCGGTCCGTTACTCCCACCCTACCTTCCCAAACATTCCGCTGATGAACACCCTTTGCTCTGTAGCCATGGTCAGGCAAGCTCATAATCACGTGCCAATGTAGGACCCTATTCACAACCGAATCGTCGGTAACATTCCCTTTTACACCCTTCATGTTTGTGGAAATTCATTGAAGCATGAAGGCCATTGTTATCTGTCAAGTCGGGCAGGAGTCGGGAAAGCTGACTGCTCCTTTTTTACTATCTATCTGGGTAAAATGTAAGGATATTTTCAAATTAAGTTTTCTCGAGTAGGCGTTGATCATTTTTTACGCATGGGATATATGAAAGGAAAAAGAATGGATATTAAAGCTATGATTCTATCTTTTGCAAAAGATTGCTGAAAAAGTCTGAAAAATTCCTTCAAAGTTGCCATTTGCTCGTGCAAATGAAATTTTAGTAGCACCACTGTCTGTAGTTTTAACTCAGTCATGCATGAGTTTCTTTATGAACAACGTGTTGTGCATAGAATGAAAGAAGAGAAGTGTATCTTTCAATCCATGTACAACTCATAAAGCAAATATGTGATTATGATCGCAAAGAATTGCAATGAAACTCGGTTTCGTTTTTTCTGGGACACGCTGTACTGGGCCCCTATACTAAGAACAAAGTAAAGAAGTTTTTTTCATGGTCAGAGGTCCGGGAATTTAGTATATAGCTTCTGGACGGAAAACAAACCCATGATGAGCTAATTTTGTCGATGAAGTTTAATCGTATACTTTTCTTCCATAATTTTCATTGAAATTCCATGAAACTTAGAGATGGTCGATCTAAACTTTTCTGACAACCACAAGAACTGTTAATTGAAAGATTAACTATAAAGAAGCATTGTAGGTTGATGATTCAGATACGGTGTACCCGATGCCTATTGTATTGTCTGCGTCATCATTCTGACACTGCATGTATTTTTGCCATGCTGAAAGCTCTGCACATGATGTAAGGCCGATGTTGATTTCATAGTTCTCTTCAGGCATTGAGATTTTGATGAGAGATTTACTCTAACTTTCATCTTCCATGGTGTCAGAAGCAACACTCTGTTGTGGCTCCGACATTGTTTGAGTATATAGTCATGATGGGATACTATAGTAATGTCTTCTGGATGACTTATTACAGTGTACTTGTGGGGTTCCTCAGCTATTTATATGTGTATGGACCCAAACATACTTTTTCTGTGGATCTCTAAAATCGCATTTTGGGGCTGTGTAATACCAGTCCCCAAAATACGTTTTAATGTGTCCTATAGGCTATCGCCAATTTCACAGCTAAATTCACACAGTATATCAATGTATCAATACAATGCATTGTACATACAATGTGCGTGTCCTTGCGTATTACTTTGCATTATGTCAGACACGGTATAAATACAAATAGGAGATGTGCATGTATTTTCATGTCAAGTTTTCAACTCAAATGTTGTAAATAGGTGTAAATATGTTAATGTTTCGTTATTTTTGAATGACAGTTTGTAGAGCTATTCACTGTACAATTTTACTTTTGTTTGTATAGAACCTTAGTATCAGCAGGGAGGTCACCTCCCTGGTATCAGACAGCTGGTATCCGACTTCATTACCATTCATGCTATTTTCTGACACCTTTTATTCTCTATTCATACCTTTGTCTTACGTTATGTTTTAACATATACACACGTGAACTATATATAATAAACTTAAGTACCATTCATGCCTGATACATTTCACCTCTAAAAGTATTATTCTGTATTCATGCATTTTTGTATTATGTTGTGAATTATATCATGACGGGATGTACACTGTACGTACATGATAGATAATCTTCAACAATAAACTTCAACAATGAACATTGTACAACTTCACATGATGTTATTACAATATAAGTTCTCTATCCTTCAATCTTAATATAATGGCAATTATCCTTAACCTCATAGCTTCAGTAGGCCTGTGATATTGTGTGAACAAGTGTTGCATTACTCATCTTTTTGAAGTACAGTATACTGCTTCAAAAGCCATAAACATTTGAATGGATGTATGCATGATTATTCAATATTGAAAAAAAAAATGGAAAAAAATATGTTCGCATACACGATTGTACATCTACAAATGTACATTGTACATTTGCATTGATCACCTCGTTCTTTCCATCACACTTATGTCACCCAATCCAAATTTGGCAGAGTCATAATTTTTCTGTAAAAATGGCGTCAACTGCATTTCAAGTTGGAGCGATTCAAATCCAAAATTTGTTTACACGATGATAACTTGAATTGAGATGGGATAAAAAAAGAAAAAAGTATTCAGTCAAAATAACGAGGAAAACAAGAGATGTGCATATTTGAATCCCAGATCACATCATCACTGCCACATATGTCAAAAGTTTATTATGAGTCCGTAAATATCAATATTTTTCAATTACGTAAGCTGTGTGTCTGTTCCCTATTGTGATAATCTTATGAACAGAAATGTGCCTCATTCATCTTCTATATAGATAATTGTTCATTTGGACCCCATTTATAAATAAGACACGAAGTGTTACCAAAAACAATTTGAATTTGCCTTGAAAATTAAGACTAATTAAGAAAGTTTTCTTTGTCATTTGTGGTGTACAGTGTGTTTACTTTAATATGCAATGATCTGCTGATAATTATGGGAGTGCAGTTCAACATACTTTTTCTGTAAATCTCAAAAATCAAAAGTTGTTGACTCATGCTAATATGTGTGCTATTGCCAATTTCACGTCGGCTGAATATCATACATTGTTAATGTACACGTACAAAATACAAATTTATGGATTTTATTTTCCTTGCTTATTTTTTATATTATTTTAGACCGATATACATACAATGTATGTAGTAGGAGATGTATTATCATGTCAAATTTTCAACTATAATCTTTTATGTTGTAAAATGATATGTTCATGTTTTATGTACACTGTATTTGCAAACTATAGTTTGTAGCTAGCCATTCACGGTACACTTTACTCATTTAGCCTTTTTTTAGAACCTTTGTATCGAACTTGATTACTATTCATGCCTGTTTCTGATACCTTTTGTTCTGTTTTCATGCATTTGTCTTTTGTTATGTATTGTCATGTACACATGTGAATATAGACCCACAATGTAGTTCAACTTCAACTTCACATTGTGGTTTTGAAGTCCTTAATCCTCTAATGGCAATCATATCAGGATCAACCTTAACCTTGTATGCCTTCAGTAGGCCTGTGATATTGTCTGCTAAGTACTGCAGTACTCATGTTGTAAATGGTAGTAGTGCTTTAAATTGAATGGATGTACATTATGCATGATTATTACATTGTAAAAAAAAAATGGAAAAATGGAAAAAAATATCTGTTAACAACTACAAATGTAAATTGTATCCAGTATTTGCATCACATTGTTGTTTCCGTCACTCTTATTTCAGCCCATCCAAATTTGGCAGAGTCACAATTTTCTCTAGAAATGGCATCAGCTGCACTTGGCATTCAGATCTTTCGTTTGCTTTCACCTTGTTTATTTGAAGTGAAGTGGAGTGAAAAAAAAGGAAAAACATTTAACTCAAATCAGTCAAATTAACGAGGAAAACAAGTTACTAGGATCCCAGATCGTATCATTACTTCCACGTGTCAAAATTTCACCCACAGAAATAAGAGTGTTATTCAGGAACTAACTCCTCGCCTGATCCTACGGGATGAAAAGAGGGCTTGGGCAGGGCCTTGGGGGCAGTTCCCAAGTGCGCTCAACCAAGATTGATGTTGGTGTTTCAGGGGCGGATCCAGGAGTTCCGTCAAATTTGAAGGGGTGCGCACGCTCCCCCTTTTTTTTCATTTTATTATTATTATTCTTTTTTAATGAAAATGGGGCGCATGCCCAGTGTGTCTACCCCCGCCCCCCACCCCCACTCTCTGGATCCGCCACTGTGTTTCCTTTCCGTGACATTAGCCGGGTTCACACGTACAAAATAGTGGGATGGCGATCGCGCTCCATATCTCGAGATTTTTGGCAACCGTTCACACGTACCATATTAGCGGGATATAGCGATCGCGCTCGGAATCTCGAGTTTTTTGTCCACACGTACAGAATTATCCTGCTAATTGCCGATCGAGATAACAGCAAAGCCTGCAAACTGGGTCACTCAACGCCCTTCTCTATCAATGCATTGTGCAAATTTCCGCGGCGATCGCGCGATCCACGGCCGAGATCTTAAGGAGGGGGGGGGGGGGGGGGGGCTTTAGCCCCCCCCCTCCCCCCCCCCAGTCTTTCAAGCCTCCAAAATAGCATAGTGTTTTTAGGGTTAAGTTGATATTTACCCGCGATATTTGATCCTGAATGCTACAATGCGCAGCCCCATTACGCTATGCGTATTGGGGCTCCTGGCTCACGCTATTGGTTATATGCGTATATGGGGCTGCTGGTCGCAGTTAATTAAATTGCATGATTACTAAGACATGAGAGCGCTTTGGGGCGAGTAAGTCTCACAGTGTTAGTTATATGATAGGTACTTTAACCTGAAGCACAAACTAAGACAATGAAATTCAGGGAAACTTTTGAGGTACCAAAAGTTTATAATTTTATTATGTATCTTTAACAATGTATCAACAGCGCCACCTTGTACAATGCGATGGGCATTAATCAACACACTCCTTTGCAAATCTCAGCTACAAATACTTGAGTGTGTCTTCCCTGAGAGTTCTGAGATTTAAATTTGAAGGACAAGTTTAGTATGGTTTGGTGTTCATCACACCGACCACCTAACGTTTTTCTATCAATAGAAACGTGAAAAATCTCACAATTTGCCTGAAATTTTACTCACGTGTGGAGAAAATACTCCGGATTCACAAGCGCGCACTGAAAATGCGATCTGAGGTACGCGCTCCTGATGGCGGCTTCGAACGCGTGGGTTGTCATTTTTTCTGCACTCAGTTGCCCTATAGGCCTACATTTAAACCGACCACCCTGCCCTCTTTTGACAATTCGTATAAAGCGCACTTAAATGCGTTTTCGACAAGCTGCTGTTTTTTTCTAGCCGTCATTTTTCCCCAATAATATTTGAATATATTTTGAATTCTTCGTTATTACTTTTGAAGGACTGTTTGATGAAATTGAATTGATTTTCATTAGGAAACTTTTTTTTTTCATCGTAATTGAAATACACGCTAAATTAGATGAGTCGGTAATTGAACTGTCTTTTGTTTTTTTCACATTCATTTCTCGTTTCTGCTTCATCTCGTACGCATACGGTCGCAGCGTAATGTGTACGGACGTGTGTGCACGAAGCGGCGGAGTTTGAGAGAGCGTCACAATGACAATTTTGCGGTCAAAATCGTCAAATTTATTACGGAAGGATACTCTACATCTAACAACGAGTCAGCAAAGGTAGTTATACACGATAGATCTTATTCGATTTTGCTAAATTTCGATAATTTAGAGGGAATACTTACTCGTTTTCGCCTCATTTTACTCGGTAGCGTAGCCCCGTGAAGAATCGAACACCGTTGCGCGTTGTCCCATGCGTACATTTTCTTTCTGTACGCGCAATGCCATTTATAGAGCGCGGTCGGTTTAATTAGTATATAGACACGGTCGGTGTGTTGAACACCTACCATACTAATACTGTAGCTATGTGGATTGAGAGATTGCAGCAATATCAGTAGATTGTGTGTGAGAAAAAGTTCGAAGAATACATTTGTCTTGGACAATGTGTTCAAAAGTTATTACAAATTGTAATTTGTCAATACAGTGTATTCAGCGCACCATCGCTGGACTGGAAGACTGCTTTTGATGTCCAGTGTGTAGTTCGTCAGTTTACAGTTGAACGGTATATATGCCTGCAAAAATGTGAAAAACAGATGAAAGAGAGTTATTTTTCCAGGATAAATGAAACATTGCTTAATTTTTATTCAATCCCTTAGAATCTAGCGGAAATTACAACAAGCCCATCATTAAAATGTCTGCATCAACTCGAGAGGCTATGACATGTAGTTCTCTCAGAAAAAAAAAGGAAACGGAATTTACTGTTATAGTTTCTTTACCATCGTGACATTGGGGGTTACTATACGTACACGGTTGTACATGTACAGTACTAAACTCTCCAACTACGGATATAATGATTTATTAATAATACAGTCAAAATTGTTGTATTTGATAACATTTTAATGGCTTATCAAATTTCCCTCTGAATCAATTGTGATGATTGGGGAAAATGCCTCATCAAAGCAATTTGACAGGTACAAGGTGTTTCAAAAAACATTTCCCACTTTTGATTCTTGATAATTCAAATAATATATATCAGATAACACGGTCATTGATATGAGTGATAGCTGAATAGTGTACAATTTGGTTAAAGGTGGTTTAAATATGAAAACGTAAATCAATTTCATGAAATCCGTGATTAATTTCACAGTTAGGTTCCAGACTTTGCTCTATTTTCAACCCTCTGTACAAAATTTCACTTTGCACAGGGGTCAATGGGTGTGTATGGGAGTGTGTGCTTACACCCTGACAATGGTCCTGAACAATGGCCAGGGTTTGAATGCTTCATTAGTTATTCATGAGAAATTCCACTATCACAACTAGTCTTTATTCAGCCTCTGGCCGTATCTGTGTAAAGTCAAACGCCTGTCGATACTGTCGTTGAGTCGCGAAATTACAATGAATACCTTCTGTTCTATCATAAACGTGGTGACAGGAAGCAGAGAAAATCAATTAGAGTGTTGTAAGCCGGGTTAATGATGACGCTGATAGTCTCCAGTTGACTTACTTCAAAATCAATCTTAGATTTAATGAAACTGATTTATGCTTTCACGTCCAAATTACCTTCAACCAAATTGTACACTATCCAGCTATTACTCATATCAATGACAGTTTTATTGGATGAATAGTTTTTGAACTATTAATGATCAAAAGTGGGACATGTTTTTTGAAACACCTAGTACATGTACACTTTTCTCTGGTTCTCGTCTTGTTAGCTGTGATGACCGTCTATCGGGGAAATCGTATTAAAGATAATCTTTCGGGCAGTCGTGCCTATGTTACTATAAAGGCCGCATGGATTCGGGTCATCTAACGTTCCACTTTCGTTCTGGTCTATTACACAAATTGTTCCGGAAATTTCGAGTTTGTTCTTTTCCTTTTCGCTTGCAACACGATTGTCTTCTCTGTGTCATCATTAATGCTAAAAGCCAATTAGTGCTATAGAGCATATCATTTCTGCTTCGTGTGTGTCGGAAATGAAATGTGAACTCCTTCATTAAAGGGATATTCGACCATTTCTAGATAAAAAGTGCTGTAGCTTCATTTCATGAAGCTTATCATTGTATTTTTTTAAATGTTATCTTATGACGGCTAGTCTTCGACCAAGACAAAATATCCATATTTTATGTAAATAAAGGTACACTGTATCGTATAGTTTTGGCTGAGACCTAACTTCAGGTTTCTATCATTTTTGGCTGAGATAATGAAAATTCCTCTTGTCATATATAAAACATAAAGCATGTAACTCCAAGAGGAATTCAACGTTTATTTGATGAAAATTGGTTTTGAAATGGCAGACATATCCGAAACAGTGCAACTGTTATAAAAGGTGGGACCCACCTTTTATTACTATCGCTTTGTTTTATATACTTTGTTTTGGATGTCTCAGCTATTCCAAAACCGATTTTCTCCAAATAAACTTTAATTCCTCATGGAATGGTATGGTCTGAAATGATATTTCAAATGTGGTTTCTTGGTATCTCGCAAAAACTTGAAAGCCCAATCCTCATCTCCACCAATATACTTAACCATCCCTTTCTATTCAATTCAATTCAAATCAATAGTTTAATTATTTCCATCACAAAAAAAAAAGAAAAAGAGAACATGATTCAAAGCGGTATACAAGTTGTCGATTTATTTTTCATTCGTCTGATATCCCTTTGAAATAAGAGAATTATTATTGTAATCCAGCATGGGTGTCTGATAACTCTCGATAGTTGTAACAAACTTTCTGCGCTTCAGGAGTCTTCAGGATTCCGGACATCGGGATAAATCAATATTATCCGTATGATAGTATAGATTCTCGTGGCTCTGTGTCACTAAGTTGCTGGACGCTGATATTGTTTTACAAAATTTCGTCTTTTTATTTATTATTTGTTTTCTTTTTTTTTTGTGCTTGAACCTGCACATGCCTGGAATCCTCTTTAGGAAATTGCATTCGTAGAAGTGAACGGAATGCGCTTGATTGGTACATTGTATGTACGGACAGCTCCCTGACGGAGAATTCAAGTGAGAAAGTTGGAGCTATATAACGCATACTTTGATTGCAATATATACTAATTGCCAATGAGAAAAAAAAGCATTTCAAGGACTTCAAAATAGCTCTAAAACATGTAAAATGTAAGTTAGGGATAGAAACAACCAACGTAAAAATGTTAATCCGTATATTTTATTAAAGTATTGATAAATCTACAAAATATGAACAATATGTATTACAATCGATTTTGGTAGATGCATGTAAACTGTCTATACGTTCACCATATTCCTGATCGGAAGTGTAAGAGTTCTCATGACATACATTAACAAAGATCTAGGCACTTTCAAAAGCTCTCGCTGGTGTGATCAAGATTCGACAGAAAACGACAAAAGTAATGTTATAAAGCTTGTAGAAGCAGACTAGAAAAAAAAACAACACAGATTTTGCACCTCTAATTCATCTCCTGATGTGGCGAGTAGTACATGTACTAGTATGCCGCATCTCACACACACACGCACACACACACACACACACACACACACACAATCATCAGTTTTTACTACATTGTATTGTCAATTTGAGTAGTGAGCTTTTAACTTTCAGACGGGATAGGTAAAAGAACAGTCTCCTCCAGCAAATTGTATCGTACTCCAAAGACACACTGTGAACAGCAATGGCGTTTTGTTTGGTAGTTTGTTGTAATGCTTGAAGCTTATGGACATTAACTTTAAAGAAAGACACCCTCCATAACAAAGTTTTCCAGGCTTTGTTTTTGCTTTTGTTTTTTATCCAAGCTGCATGTTGAATTTCTATTCATTCTATCCTAAACTATTGACCGATTCTGTGACGCGCTATGTGTATTTTTGGCATGGGCAGCGCCATTACTCGGTGTCTCAGCCGACCCCCCCCCCCCCCCCCCTCCTTCCCACTCCCCACCCCTCTCCCTACATTAGCACGCGCGCAGAATGAAAAACTGCTTTAACCAATGGGCGTCTCGTACTGAGTGCGCGAATGCTTGCTTAGTGCGCGAACCTTTGTTACAAGTGCGTGATAAACATGTTGCCCGGGGTGGGGGAGAGCAGGAAGGGGGGGGGGGGGGGGGTCGGCTCAGACACCCACTATGGCTGCGCCCAGTGCCATGAAATGTCTGCTGCCCTCAACGAACCCGAATCGGTCAATACGTGTCGAGTATTGTGTAGGTATAATTTTGGACCTGGGATAATGGCTCAAACGCTGAGAAATGACACAGCCCATTAATTTAGATCCAACAGTAATTCGCAAAACGTTTTAGTGAAATAATTTTTTTTTCTTTGAGTAAATGGCTAACATAATTTAATCGTGTCTAAGGAAATCAATCATTTACCCGTATAAATGGATCAAGAAATTCAAAGTAACGGAGGCTGTTTTGTTCAACATGTCGTCAATTTCCTTTCGCCGTCGGCTTTTTTCTTGATGGTAAGTGAGTAAAGATAGAGAACTGTCAATTCTTGTTTCACTTTAAACGGTTTCTTTATTAAGTTTGAGAGAAAATAACGCATAATGCATATAGTTTTAACGTAAAACGTTTAAAATCCATTCGTTTTAATTTGAGTAGTATTTGCAATCAATATTAGCTGCTAACTCTGCTGGAGAGCACACAGTGGCCCCCAGTCTGAAACATAATGTGAAACACAGTGTGAACAGATTTTGAACACACTGTGAAATCTCATCACACTGTTAGCATTTTTAGTATTGTGAACAGATTTTGAATCATTTACAGTGTCAAACAGAATATCAACATGTGGACACTGAAAAACCACACCATGGAGTGAAATCATCTTCACACAAATTCGAATGTTTTCACATACACTGTAGTTGACTTTGTGAACACGCTGTTGGCGACCGTGTTCGAACCAATAGAGGAAAAACGAAGGAAATGTTTACAAACATGTATTAATAGAGTACATGTACAGCAGCTCATCTTCATCGGAACTCAACTGAAATTGGTGTTACACTTTTGATCTCAATGCAAAATGTTGAGGCCTATTCCTGCGGTAATTTCACTAGCTGTCACTGCTACAGCGTCTACCAATCGCTGGTTTGATTGTAAATGTTTCTTTGTCAATTATTTCTTTTCAAACGTTTGTGTGCTTTGAGTACACACTCTCCCAAGTCGCTGGCTCGGAAAGGAATAAGGTGTAATGTCAGAGAAGTTGGTATACACCTGTACTTTCTGAATCTGATGGTTCTTTTGTCAAGAAGGAAAGAGGGGTAAAAATCCAAAATGTTACCATTAGTCTGTTGCCCGGCAATGAATTTTTCTCATGTTGCATATTCATCATGATGTAAAGTTTTTCATATGGAGCTCGAAAAACGCTTTAAACACCACCAAAGCAACAAAGTAAACGCCAAGTATGATGCTGTTCACAGAGAAGTGCATGTATATAGGTAAAACAAACGAGTAGCTTGCGAAGGATGAATGAATGACGTTGTATGTTTCCAATCAAACTTCGATCATTAATGTACATAGATATTCAGCAGGAACTCGGGACACATATCAAAATGATATCATACATGAAAGCCTATATACATTACTACGAATTGACAATAACCACTATATTTTTCTACCTCAATCTCACTCTGTCTTCCTCTATTACCGTATTAAAATGCAGAAGTCTTTAAATAAATTCAGTCCAAATATAAGTTAGTCTGATAAAAAAGAGTAAAATTCACGAGTTCAACGGTAGAAATTTGACTGAAATCGGATGAAAAAAGTGAGGTTATGAAAGTTGAGTTTTGATAATTTTTCCAAAATAGTTCTTGTACATTGAATGGGTAGGAATATGCAAATGAGTGAGCCAAACATGTCATATCCTCACAATTTTTCATTCATCGTGTACAAAAAAAAAAAAAAAAAATATGAAGAAAATTCAATGCTTCTGTCATTGTAGTCTGGAACATGACGTTATTTCTGCTTGAATAACCTCAGAAAAGTGATCAGTTAGATATATGAGGATTTGAGCCTCGGGCATAATTGCATTTGAATGAAAAATTTGATATTTCAAAATCTTATGTACAAACTGTAATGTAAGTTGTTAGGGTATTATAATACATGCCCACTCTGCCATTTGCATATTTATATTGACTGTTCAATAACTGTTTCCCCCAAAATAGTGAACCCTCAAAATGTCATTACTTCCTTATTCTTCATCCGATTTCAATCAAATTTATACCGTTGAACTCGTAATATTTTACTCTCTCTTACCAGACTATAAATTGGACTGAATTTCCCCTTTAGCTCCTAATGTCACTGACAGAATGTTTTAGGGGGGTTCGGTTGCAGTTCATTATTCCGAAGATTCGTTATTCCGAAGGTTCGTTTTTCCGAAGGTTCATTACTCCGAAGATTCGTTATTCCGAAGGTTCGTTAACCCGAAAATGTGATAAGATTTGTTATTCCGAAGGTTCATTAATCCGAAAATGAAATAAGGTTTGTTATTCCGAAAGTTCGTTGATCTGAAAGTAACACAAAGCTCGTTATTCCGAAGTTTAGTTACGGACCCTATTTCATCTTCGGATAAACGAGTCTTCGGAATATCGAACTCTACTTCATTTTCGGATCAACGAACCTTCGGAATAACGCCATAAATGTTCGGATTAACGAACCCTTTTTCATTTTCGGATTACCGAACCTCTAGGTATTTGGAATTTGTGTGTTTCGGATTAAGAACCTTCGGAATAACGAACAGCCCCCGGGTATTCAAACCATTATGAATCTCATATGGGAGCAGTCAATAACATGCCCGAGATTATGACGAATGGCACTTTTATAATCCACTGCAAGCCACATTGGATTTCCTGTATATATAGGTGTGTGTGTGTGTGTGTGTGTGTGTGTACATTTGTGCATATTAAACTCATTAGCACAGACAGGGTTAAAGCCCAAACAAAGTTCTGGTACGCCTGCAAAAGTTGTCAAATTTCGCTCCCAAATGTGAACGTATGCTTAGGAAATGTGCAGGATAACGATGTTATAACAAGATATTCGATGGGTAACGACGAAAATGCGAAATACTAACCAAAAAGGTTCAATCTCAGGACTTACCCGAACGAGGTCAGGCTAAACTCGGACTCGGGGATAACTCGGCTTCGCTTTGACGGCGGGATGAGTTGTAGTGGTTGTCCCTCTGATTGCACAGTGTTGTCCTATGGGAGCGGCCTGTATAAACTAGCGCTTCGTGTTCTGGCTACTTGCAGTAATGGTCCGAGTTGTTACAACGCGCCCATCAAAGACCTCTTTTGCGCGCATGCAAAATTAGTGTGCGCCTATCAAGCACCTCTAAAACAATCAAAGGCGCTTGATAAACAACAACAAAAACTCCAAAGACCGCGCGTCTCAGTAACTGAGGACCGCGCGCTGTCATTTTGGTTTTGTACAGGATTACGTTAGCACGCACTTTCCTGTCCATTCAGTTAGGCCTCATTTGGTATTATGCAGTGGCCAGTAGAATGTGGCGATCACGAACTGCGTGTGAATTGTCTGAAGTAGGGTCGAATTTTTCCCGAGACCGAGTTAGTCTGGAGCCTTCTGGAATAAAAGTCGGTTTTCCTACTATCATTATTTTTCTCAAAATACTCCAAACCGACTCATCATTCCGGCAAACCGCGTCAACCAGGTAAGTTTCTTAGTGGACTCTTTGGATATATTGCAAGAAAAAATGAAATGGTGCTAGACGGGTTCTCAAGCACTTACCGAAACTTAGTTTTCACTTTAATAAACAAAACGTGTAATGGAAATAGGATTGCAAAACTAATTAGACGGAGGGTTCAAATGTTGCCATGATTGTGGTCCTGCATCCGATGCGGACGTGCACTCAGTTGTGTCAAACTCGATACCGGTTGAAAACCTGAAAACACTTGGATTTGTTTACTATTAGTATTCTCCAACTTCCATGAAAGCACTTTCGAGCATTTGATTAGAAAAAATAAAAGAAACAATCAAACGGATAATCAAACAAACAAGTAACCTTTGTTATTTAAGATAAATTTTGAGTTTTAACGACCCCGACAGATTAAATGCCAGTCGTATAATAAATGGTGCATGGCGGGGGATTGTCAATCTCTCCAATAGTCATGATTGTCAGCAAGTACACACTGTATAACGATGTATAATATGGCATACGGAAGCTTATAAGTAACGGTAAGTGCCACTACGAAAACGAGGCAATTCCAAAGTGACTCCAGAAAAGACGAGGAATTATCTTGTCATTGCAATGGCGCCCACTATAATTTGTATTAGGCCCTAAGCATCCGTAATCACATGACTACATTCCCTGGTGCACGCATGTGCAACCATACGATCTAACCAAGTAAAACACAAACTTTCAGGTAACAAAAAGGAATAAAAACAACAGCAGCGCTCTTGATAGATGCATGTAAACTGTCTACAATGTTCACCATATTCCTGATCGGAAGTGGAAGAGTTCTCATGACATGATTAACAAAGATCTAGGCACTTTCAAAAGCTCTCGCTGGTGTGATCAAGATTCGACAGAAAACGACAAAGGTAACGTTATAAAGCTTTTATAGAAGCAGACTAGAAAAAAAAAGAGCACAGATTTTGCACCTCTAATTCATCTCCTGATGTGGCGATTAGTACTAGTGTGTCGCATCTCACGCACACGCGCACACACACGCGCGCACACACACACGCACACACACACTCAAATCATTATACAAATGAGTATATGAATATAAGAACGACCCAAGTCCATGGAAGATCATTTCGAGTAAGCTAAAAAAAACTTCATATCTTTTTTATTTGTCCAATGATATTCTATTTAACTGTGATGGGAAGGCAACATTGTATATACAAATTAGAACATATATTATTATGACAATTAACATTTACATTAATTGTGGAGAGGCCATTTTGTGTGGTGGACTTGGGTCGTTCTTTGATTCATATGGACTTGGGTCGTTCTTTGATTCATATACATGATATTCTGCTATAGAGATGGGAGAAGGATGAGAGAGGGCGCTATTATATGAATGTAAGAATGACCCAAGTCCTTCATTCTTACATTAATATAAGATTTAACTCATTCATTTCAGGCACTTCCGGGGCTAATTAGGATTTATCATTTACACACAAGATGAGTCCATGCATAAGCTACAATTTCCCATGTCAAACTAAATTTGGCCAAAAATTGGACTTGGGTCGTTCTTATATTCATATACTCAAATGATGCACAGGATATGAGTGCGTTAGTGGAGATGTAGCGCACTCGAGGGTATTTACAATTGTTAAACATGCACGAGGCGAAGCCGAGTGCACGTTGCACTACATTGTAGATACCCGAGAGTGAGCTGCATCTCCACTAACGCCACGAAATAATCCTGTGCATCATTTGTTTTATAAAATGGGTCGAAAACTAACAGCATTTTTCACGTACCTTTGTGGGTCAATACCAGTCAGCTACATGAAGCACTCGCTCAAGAGTTAAGATGTCCAAAGATGTTCGTCCCAAACATTTACGCACTTCGCACTCGGAAATCCCGCACATATAAGTACTGTACGTATAAGAGTATACGTACGCCACACATGTTATGCAAACAAGAAAGGCCGGCCGGCCGGCCGGCCGGCAGCCCGAACTAGAAGTTGTTTACAGGATTGACAGCGCGTATAGTAACGCGCGACGCACTTGTAACAACTGATTGAGTGCGCACTGCTAGTGTAAACATTGTGACGTCAGGCCGTGCATGTTAGTGAGAAATTTATACACGCACACGTGACTCATTTCAGTGCTTCCAATTGGCTACATTCTTGAACCCATTTTATAACAGTTTTTACGACATTGTATTGTCAATTTGAGTAGTGAGCTTATAACTTTCAGACGCGATAGCTAAAAGAACCGTCTCCATCAGCAAATGGTATCGTACTCAAAAGACACACTGTGAACAGCAATGGCGTTTTGTTAGGTAGTTTGTTGTAATGCTTGAAGCTTATGGACGTTAACTTAAAAGAAAAATACCCTCCATAACAAAGTTTTCCAGGTTTTGTTTTTGCTTTTGTTTTTTATTCAAGCTGCATGTTTAATATCTATTCATTCTATCCTAAACTCTGAAAATATTTAACTAGTATACGTGTCAAGTATTGTGTAGGTAATTCTGAACCTTGGATAATGGCTCAAACGCTGAAAAATGACACAGCCATTAATTTAGATCCATCAGTAATTCGCAAAACGTTTTAGTGAAATTATTTTTTTTCTTTGAGTAAATGGCTAACATTTTGTGTCTCTGGAAATCAATCATTTACCCGTATAAATGGATCACGAAATTCAAAGTAACGGAGGCTGTTTTGTTCAATACGTCGTCAATTTCCTTTCGCCGTCGGCTTTTTTCTTGATGGTATAAAGTGAGAAAAGATAGAAAGCTGTCGATTCTTCTTTCACTTTATACTGTTTCTTTCATAAGTTTGAGAGAAAAGAATGCATAATGCATATGGTTTTAACGTAAAACGCTTAAAATCCATTCGTTTTAATTTGAGCAGTATTTGCAATCAATATTAGCTGCTAACTCTGCTGGAGAACACCCAGTGGCCCTCAATCTGAAACATAATGTGAAACACAGTGTGAACAGATTTTGAACACACTGTGAAACCTCATCACATTGTTAGCGGTTTTTTTTTTTTTTTTAGTATTGTGAACACATTTTCAATCATTTAGAGTGTATAACAGAATATCAACATGTGGACACTGAAAAACCACACCATGGAGTGAAATCATCTTCACACAAATTCGAACATTTTCACATACACTGTAGTTGACTTTGTGAACACGCTGTTGGCGACCGTGTTCCAACCAGTAGGGGAAAAACGAAGGAAATCATCACAAACATGTATTATTAGAGTACATGTATAGCAGCTCATCTTCATCGGAACTCAACTGCAATTGGTGTTACACTTTTAATCTCAATGCAAAATGTTGAGGCCTATTCCTGCGGTAATTTCACTAACTGTCAGTGCTATAGCGTCTACCAATCTTCTCTCAATAAAGCCGGGGTGGGGGTGGGGAGTTGCAAACCTCCGAAAGTCTGTGACCCCCTTATAGGCCGTCACGTGTTCAAGACGAAGACAGATCATTCCGCTGATGAAGGCTTTAGTGAAAACAGATGAACATTCAGGAGGTAAATATCTTGTATCGAGATCAAAAGTTTAACACCAATTTCACGTCGTTTTATTGATCAGAACTTCAAGAATATTCCTTGAAGTAAAGCATCTGTGGAGAGGTTTTTATTTTGCTTTATTTCATGATGAACTTGCCGCTTGAAAAGTTGCGGTCAAAGAGTTTTGCGAACAAACTCTTCATTTCCAGAGGACATTCGCTGGGTTTGATCGTAAATGTTTCCTTGTCAATTATTTCTTTTCAACCGTTTGTGTGCTTTGAGTACACACTCTCCCAAGTCGCTGACTCGGAAAGGAATAAGGTGTAATGTCAGAGAAGTTGGTATACTTTCTGAATCTGATGGTTCTTTTGTCAAGAAGGAAAGAGGGGTAAAAATACAAAATGTTACAGTTAGTCTGTTGCCCGGCAATGAACTTTTCTCATGTTGCATATTCATCATGATGTAAAGTTTTTCATATGGAGCTCGAAAAACGCTTTAAACACCACCAAAGCAACAAAGTAAACGCCAAGTATGATGCTGTTACTGTTTTTATTTCACAGAGAAGTAAATGTATATAGGTAAAACAAACGAGTAGCTTGCGAAGGATGAATGAATGACGTTGTATGTTTCCAATCAAACTTCGATCATTAATGTACATAGATATTCAGCAGGAACTCGGGACACATATCAAAATGATATCATACATGAAAGCCTATATACATTACTACGAATTGACAATAACCACTATATTTTTCTATCTCACTCTCACTCTGTCTTCCTCTATTACCGTATTGAAATGCAGAAGTCTAAAAATAAATTCAAGAGAACTCCCTTTAACCCTAACTAGGCCGGGGGGGGGGGGGGGGGGGGGGCTCCGAGCCCCCCCCCCCCCCCCCCCCCCCTCGACGTAACGTAAAAAGCTATCGCTTTTCATGACTTTTTTCTTTTGAGTCTCCCGCATCTTTTGACACCAAATTTGCGATGCCCAGGCGCGCGGTTTCGAAGTTGCGCATAAATATGTCCGTGCATGTCAGACCAAAAACTGCTCAAAATCGTGAATTTGTGTACAATTTCAATGCAACTGTGCTCTCAGCCAAATTTCGTAAAAGCATGATTATTTGGGGGTTTTATTGCTTAAAATCAATTAGTAGTACATTTTCTTGTTCGGAACAATGTCACGGACAAGTTTCATCGAAAAAACAATGAAAAACATGAAGTCGAAAAACAATGAAAAACATGAAGTCGAAAAAAACAAAGAAATACATAAAAATTTCAAAAAACAATAAAATACTTGAGAAATTTTTTTCTGATGCCGCAATTGTTTTCTCTTATATTTGCTCAGGACACTAAAAAGAGTATTTACACAAAAAATGTGCCCATTTTGAGCTTTATTTAGTGATTTATACCAAATTGTCTGATTGCATGCATCATTATGCATAAATTAGCATAATTTAGCATAAATGATAATTTTTGAAAAAATTAACAACGTGGTACTGTAGATTACGTCATAGGCAATGTGTGTGCCAATTTTTGTCGCGATCGCGAGGTCGACGGCCGAGATCTGAGGGGGGGGGGGGGGGCCTGGGAGCCCCCCGGCTCTGTAATCTACCTAAATAGCCAAGCCTAGTTAGGGTTAAGAGGAAATCCAGTCCAAATATAAGTTAGTCTGATTTAAAAAAAAAAAAAAGAGAGTAAAATTTTACAAGTTCAACGGTAGATATTTGACTGAAATCGGATGAAAAAAAGGAAGTTATGACAGTTGAAAGCTTTGATAATTTTTCCAAAATAGTTCTTGTACACTGAATGGGTAGGGATATGCAAATGAGTGAGCTAACCATGTCATATCCTCACAATTTTTCATTGATCGTGTACAAAAAAAAAATATGAAGAAAAATTCAATGCTTCTGTCATTGAAGTCTGGAACATGACGTTATTCCTGCTTGAATAACCTCAGAAAAGTGATCAGTTGGATATAATATGAGGATTTGAGCCTCGGGCATAATTGCATTTGAATAAAAAATTTGATATTTCAAAATGTTATGTACAAACTATAAGATTATATGTGAGGGTATAATAAGACATGCCCACTCTGCCATTTGCATATTCATATTGACTGTTCAATAACTGTTTCCCCAAAAATAGTGAACCTTCAAAATGTCATTACTTCCTTATTCTTCATCCGATTTCAATCAAATTTATACCGTTGAACTCGTAATATTTTACTCTCTCTTACCAGACTGACTTGTATTTGGACTGCGTGTTCCCCTTTAACTCCTAATGTCACTGACAGAATGTTGGAGGGGGATTCGGTTGCAGTTCATTATTCCGAAGATTCGTTATTCCGAAGGTTCGTTAATACGAAAGTGACACAAAGCTCGTTATTCCGAAGGTTCGTACGGACCCTTTTTCATTTTCGGATATACGAGCCTTCGAAATAGCGAACTCTACTTCATTTTCGGATTAACGAACCTTCGGAATAACGCCATAAATGTTCGGATTAACGAACCCTTTCTCATTTTCGGATTACCGAACCTCTAGGTATAGGGAATTTGTGTGTTTCGGATTAACGAACCTTCGGAATAACGAATCTTCGGAATAACGAACCTTCGAAATAACGAACAGCACCCGGGGATTCAAACCATTATGAATCTCATATGGCAGCAGTCAATAACATGCCCGAGATTATGACGAATGACACTTTTATAATCCACTGCTTCCCACATTGGATTTCCTGTATATATAGGTGTGTGTGTGTGTGTGTGTGTGTGTATGTGTGTGTGTGTGTGTGTGTGTGTGTGTCAGCAGTGTGTGTGCGTGCTTGTGTGTCTGTGTATACGAATGTGAGTGTGTTTGGTGTGAGTGTAAGGAAAATGTCCGTTAACTTTGCACATCGTGCATTATTAGTAAGTTAATGATTCATTTTAACAAGGACGGTACGCCTCATTCTATGATGCGGACTGGTCGCTTGCTATAGTACTGAGTAATATGGATTGATATGCATCGTTCAGGAGGTAAATTTCCCCGAGAGACTACCCTATTAAGCCCTATAGATGCTGTCAACAAAACTAACGATAGAGACTTATATAGTGCGTGAAAGCCCAATACATTGTAGAGTGAGCGTGGGCGTTTGCAAATTATAAGCAGTAACATTATTGTCGCCTTGATCGCACTGTGAAAGAAGAGTGTCTTTTTTCACAAAATCGTGAAAAACCCGTCGACACGGGGAT